>NC_041050.1:39968135-40173135 GCF_900634775.1 Gouania willdenowi | reverse complement strand
CTGAGAACTGCTTTGCTCCCAACACATCCACTATCTTCATCCTCTCTGTGGGCTGCAGACAGGAAACAGGAAGAGAAATAAGAACACACCAGGAAACATCAATACTACAGTCTTTACTACTTTATAATAATATAACGCTTATTTTGATTTGCTAAGTTTGAATATATCACAAGTACTCTTATATTGTATATTACCACACAGGAGGCCTCAAAATGAGCGTGGGAATGTGCAGTGCTTCCTTAACACGCACGCGCACACGCACACACACACACAGAGATCTCGTTTTAATATGATTTATATATTTATACGAGGGTGTATGTGCGCTTCAGATGTTCAAACATTGATGGATCCAGTCGTACGCACAGATTCATACATATGAATATATATGAACATACGCCTGTTTCACACAGTCTGTACATGAGGCCAAACATAATACAACTGCACATCTGGACAGCTGCCTGTCTACAGATATTACAGTTATATATATATATATATATATATTTCTTTTTCAAACAAGGAATTAAGAAACATTTGTAACTGCTGTTTGCTTTCAATCATACTCAATAATAAATCATCTACAATCAGCAGGTTTAGTTAGTGTACATTTTTCCACTTTGAACGACGAGGGCACGCTTGACCAGTTGCTCAAATCACGCAAGTCACGTTGCTTGAGGTTAGTTAATTCAGTCACGTTCGGTGTGAACACACCTTTATCGGTTTTGTTGTGTTATTTACTGGCCATTTAGCATTATTCACGCCTGCCTCCTCTGGGGGGAGGGACTTTAGAGGCAGGGCAGGAGAGCAGCAGAGAGGGAGGGAGACCTAATGCTAAGTCCTCTCTCTCCTCCAAGTTACCTACTGCACCTTTAAAGCCAACAATGAAACTGTATTATTGCATCCTTCACACAATCCTATGACCCACGTGTACCGAGGAGAACTTTAACGTAGACTTACCTCCAGTGATTTGAGTAAAGGGACGGACTCAATGAAGCACTCGTACATCCTCCTCTTTTTGGCGTTGTTCTTTAAAATGAGTCGACGAAAAGTTGCACGGTCCTATGGAGAGGAAAAAAAGATGAACACACTGTGTTACTGTGATCAGCCACTAGAGGGAACCTGAGAGCACAGTGGCTTCATTCATAGATAGAAACAGAAATAAAGAACAAATAGAAATAGAAAGGACTTACTTTAACATAATGATTATATCAATCTTTATAATAAATACCAGATAGAATGTATCAAAAGCAGAAATCCATCTACTAAAGCAGAGATGATCAACATTCACGTCAGCATTTAGAATATTGACCAATCAGAGCATTAACACAGCAAAAACAAGGTTTTGTCTTTTCTTTTGTCTGTGGTTTTGATGTTTTCTCAGTTTTTAGTCATTTTGTGGTGTTTGTTATTTTTTTGTTTTCTCGTTTTAATTTAGTGTATTTTTCTGTCATTTTGTGTAAATCTTTTAACAGTTTGTGTATCTTTGGAGCTATTCTGTAACGTTTTGTGTTTTTTTTTCATAGCCATTTTGTTTAAGTGGTTGTTGTGTCTGTCTTTGTTGTCATTTTGTGTATTTTGGGAATTCTTTGTGTACTTTGTGCGTTTTGCTGCCGAATTGTGTGTTTCAGCAGTTATTGTGTGTATTATGTTGGGCTTCATACTTCTTGGCCACATGTGGCCCCCGGGCCACCAGTTGCCTATGTTTGTACTAAAGTGTGTGTTTCTTACCAGTCCCCACAGCGCCCCCTCCTGTGTGGCTATGATGGTGGCAGCGCGTGGTGTGTTGTACATGAGGGCCAGCTCTCCAAAGCTGCCCTTGTTGTCATACTGACCCACACACTTCCCTGATACCACAATGTCGTACACACCCCTGGGAGAAGAACAAAGAGAGAAAAAGAGAAGAATCAAATGTATTTATATAAAAAAACAACAACTGGTCACACGTTTCACATGCTCGTTATTACACTCAGCAGATCTGTGAGCACAGAATGTTTCCTCTCCAGAACATTAGAAACATCCGTCTTTCATTACTGCCGGGGGGGGTCTGGCATGCTCGGTTGGAGAGAGGTTGGAGAGGGCGTTAAGAGAGAGGTCATTTAGGTTAGAGAGGGACTGGAGAGGGTCCCATTCCTCTCTCAAACACTCCCTCTATGTCTGCTTCTTCCCTTGTGTGTTTGCTCCTGTTCTCCTTCTGGCTTTTGTCTTGCAGGTCCGTGGGATCCTCAGTGTGGAGTTACAGAGTCTCAACAACTCTGTCTCCACCCTTTCCTCTGCACACACCCAACACAGCATAACGTGGATGGCTGTTCATCATAGGAATGGGATCCACACAAGGTTCCTGCTGCTTAACAGAAGGTTTTCCTTGCCGCCATGATGAATTCATGTTGGGTGTGGGATACATATGTATGTGTATATACGTATATATGCATATGTGTGTATCCATAAAATGAAGAGTCCGTCCTTAAGACTGCTCTACTGTAAAGTGTCTTGAGATACCATTGGTTATGATTTGGCGCTATACAAATAAAGATTGATTGATTGATTGATTGATTGATTGATATCACAGATCATTCAATGCCCTAGTGTCACTGAACAATGGCACAGGATGTCCAACTCATTTTAGTTCAATACAAGCAGATTATAGGTGGAAAACAGGAAATAACAATAATAATAGAGCTGGGTATCACTGCCAGTTTCATGAATCCATTCCATTTACATTATTAGGGTTTCAAATCGATTAATCATGATTCGATTCAATATTGATTTATTTTTCCAATTTCACTCAGATATCATACATATTGTCAGAGAAAAAGCTGTTTACATTTAATCCTTTACATTGTGAATTATTAGAATAATCAATATTTATGTAAACAAATCACTACAATACAGTCACATATACACAGACAGTACTGATCATAACTAGTTATTAAAGTAATAACTATTACTTCAATTTATGTAAACAATCTTTGTTCCAGCCTTACTTTAAAACTAAAAGTTATTTGTTGAATTGGTGAAGGGTCATGATAAATGTAGTTAGTTTACTTTATTAAGTCATGCTTGGTATAGGTCCAAGGTTCCCAAAGTGGGGTACAGGTACCCCCAGGGGTATGCAAATTGTCATGGGGGTACATGAATAAGAAACAAAAATTGAAAACTAGAATATAAATAGATCAGTAACGCACAAAGTGACAAGATGTGGCAGCTCAGCTATTTTATTTGAACTAGATTATTTGAGAAAGTGAAAGTATAGTGTGTGTAGTGTAGGCAATAAAAATAAATAAATAAAATTACAAAAATGTAAATACATTTTTAATCAGTACTGTTTTTTTTTTTATTATAAATTATTAGAGATTCCAAGGGGACCCCACATTTAAAAAACGTGCTTTTCAAATTTAAATGATGTATTACGTGAAACCTGCAGTAATACACAAACACACATGCACACGCGCACGCACGCACACACACGCGCTCACGCACACACGCACACTGTATGTTCAAATGGGGAGGAGCCACTGTACTGTGTGTGATCTGGAGCTGGTGGAGGACCAGTCTCATTTTGTCCTGTACTGTCCACTTTATTATGATTTATGAAATGTTTTATTAGAACGTGCACATGTGTCTAATCCAGATGTTTTCTGGATGCCTGAGGGGAAGATTATGAGTCGGCTTTATAGAAAAGAGACTTTTGCTTTTGCTTGTTTTATTTGTAGAGCGTGGGAAAAAAGACAAACTTTAGTATTCAGTCTGAGAACTTTAGTGCAGAATGTTTGTCAAACTGTAACCATGTGTTTTATTGTTTATGTTGAGTCAGTAAGGCCATGTGGGCTTAAATAAAATCAATCATCATCATCATCATCATCAGTGCCTCACTTTCCAATAACTTAACTTATGAAGCTCGTGTTTTTTAAAAAGCCAAAATGGTTCCAAAGCTCTGACTTCAGCTGTTTACCCAGTGGAGCCACGATAGCACTGAAAGCGCTCTGTGTTGCTGCTATCGTCAGAATACAAGGGTTCAAGTAAAAAATAAAATAAAATAAATATTGATTTCAAGTTAATTTGGATCAACTTTTATAAATGTTAATGAAATCCATCCAAAAATCGATAAAATGGATATAATAATGTGCCCTAGTTTGCATTTCCACGTTTAAATGATAAAGTCCTATGACAATATCCAAACAATAAGTAACAAAAAATGCACAATAAATCTTTGATATAAGTGGAAACTAATATATAAACAGACTTCACAAATATGAATATCAATAGACAAATGCAAATATTGAACAAATTATTAACTGAAGATCAAAAAGAGAAAAAGGAAAAACAATAAGTAAATTGGTGTAACGTAGGAGCCTCTATATGTTAAATTAATGATGTGTTGTACGGGCAAAGGGTAAATATAAAGAATAGTTAGTTATTACTGTGTCTTGTACGGTATGATTGTATATTTGACGTAAAGGAAAAAAAACTTTGAAAAGTGACAGAAACATCTTGCTTACTATAAATAAACTGTGTATGAATAAACATGTCTGATAGATGTTTAACTTGTGAATCACTGGTGAAAAGTGGAGCTGACGGAGCACATTTGTTTGAATGTGAAATGAATCTTAAAAATATTTTCTGAAATATACATAAATTCTTGAAATGTGTGTGGTATGAGGCTGCCCAGATCAGACTGCAATAATTTAGATAAGGCAATTAAAAGCTATAGTATAAAGTTAAATGATTTAAAGGGCAAACCTTTTGTAATATTCAATCATCTTTGTGGTTCTTTTGCAAACAAGATATATGTGATTAGACCAATTCAGTTTTTCATCAACTAATACTAATCTAAAGCAGTTGTTTCTAACCTTTTTTGGATCGTGACCCCATTTCGATACCACAGATTTCTGGAGACCATAAAGACATTTTTTTATTTCTAGAATTCCTTTTTGATGACATTTGTTATTGTTATACTGTGTTTAAAGATATGAAGTAGCAAACATTAGTGACACATTGGGCCAGCTCCGATATTTTTATACTGCATTTTATTTCTATTTGAACTAGATTTACATTAGAGAAAGAGATTCTCAACTGGTGGATTGTGGACCTGTAGTGGGAGGGTCGCAGACAGCTGGTCAAAAATAAATAAATACTTAATGTCTCTCATGCTGGATTTGTCTTTTATTTGTCTTTTCTTTTGACAGGCATGCTGTGAAATGTATTGATTATTGATTTAATGATCGTGGCAAAATGTGGGTCCCAGGGTGAGACCAGTGGTTGAGAACCCCTGGTTTAGAATACAGTTGTTTTAATTTGTGTGTTGTGTTTTAATTATAAAAATAATCTAGTAATCATTCAATTCAACGCCATTCAAAACCAGTTTTCTTTGAAAAAGTGTTTTTTTTTTTAAAAGCCACCCTAAATCTAACTGCACGACCACCATGGAACCATGGAAACGCGTTTGTCTTCTTTCAGTCTCTAAAAGATCTACTTCTTCTTCTACTTCTTTATTTCCAGCAGAGTGGAGCCTCTCCAAGCTGTCGAGAACACGCATCAGCGTCATTTGACGCCACGTTTGCAGAACTACGCAGGAAATTCAGGCCCAGAATTGCAGAACAAAATGCATCACACAGTCTGTTCAAGACAATAGAAACATGTGTGGGCTCATTCTATTCATCATCCATTAGCATCAAAAGACTTGAAATGAATGTTTATGTTTTCACAAACCCTGCCTTATGCTCCTCTAAGTATAAATCACTTTTTTCTATCCACTTTTGGGGTGTCTAAGTCAGCTGGATGAGGGCTCCATCTCTTTGTAACTATGCAGAAAATAGAAATGAGATTTATCTAAAAAAGCTTAAACATCCAAACAATTTGCTGTTCTTCTTCTTTCCTGTCTCTGCTGTTCACATCCCATCCAGCTGCTGACATTAGCCAACTAGCTACACTCCAGGAAAAGCCAGGGCTAGCATGTGAACAAGCAGATATGTTACTCTTTAAATGTCATAACAAGTCACACAGTATGTACATGTGTTGAAAAAGTATGTATGCAGCAGGAAAAAGTGGAGGAGTCAATTAAACTCAGATAATATGTGACATCACCAAATTGAAGACAATTTCAAAGTAAGACAGCTATTAAATGTCATTAGCTTGGGCTAGCAATGATAGCAGCCATTCACATGCTTCTCTAATATGAGCCTTCTATATCAGAGTCCAATAACACAGCAAAGACCTGTGTACACAACCTGGGTTTACTGTATATTATACTATTTACCAGTTAAATTACATAGACAGGCTCCAGGTTGACATGGGAGCAGACTACACGTAGACACTAGTAATAAACACAAACAGCTGTTTGCATCACACCCCATTATTAAAACTACAATTCAATATATTATAATGCCCAGCTGTTAATACTGATGATAACAGTGAAGTATTCACTTTGTCCATTTATAACATACATTAAAACAGTTAATCAAGAGAGTAAACGTGTTCCTTGTTTTCTCAGAGTTCTACTCACTTTTGGTCTGTCCGTTCATGCTCAGCAGATTGTTGACCCACTGTATTGTTATTAAATATCATACCTCTCTATGACGTAGAAGTTGTCTCCATCGTCTCCCTGGTCGATGACGTGCTCCTGTGGCTGAACATTTAACTCAAATATTGCATCCAACACCTGAGAAAACTGTTCCTGAAAGTGGGAAAGAGGGAGAATGAGAGCGAGAACCTTTTCAGGTCTGATCGTAGTCTGTCCGTCACTTTAACCACTCAGTGTTTCCACTTTCACACAAGACACACCTTCATCTGTTAGGGTTAGTCCTGACAAATAATACATTTTCACTTTTAATGAACTAACAGAGAACAATAACATATTAAACTAATCACCTACATAAAAAACAAATGTTAAAAAGCAGCAGTCAAAAATACAGGAAATAACCAAACATTGTTTACAATCTGAGCCAAAAAGCTTCAGAAAACAAAAAAGATTTTTTTTCTTTAAGTTAGCTATTGAACGTGTGTTTATTGTTCCGCTCCATGTGAAGTACATGTCGAAGTTAATTATTTTTGCACTTTAGTTCCACACATTACATTTTGTTCCCCGTCACAAGTTTAATGCAGTCTAATAATTTAATGCTCTTTTAATTTCTGCTGTAGGCTTCTCATTATTACTTGATTTGTGTGTTTAGTGTTAAAAATGTCAATGAAAGTTTTTAAGAAGATTGGCGTCAAATTGATTGTCACGCCCCACCTTTCATACTCATACTTCCATTCTCCACCAGGAGGCGCTCCCCACATTTTGAGAATCGAAAGGATTTTATTTGCCAAGTACAGTTTAAAAACAGCACAAAGAATTTAACTGGTGTGAAGAACAGAAAAAGAACAAAAAAACAAAAAGCAGAAACAACAATAATAATAATAATAGTTATATATATAAAGGATAAATATATTCATATAAGCACTGGCTTGGGATGAGGTGATTTATCGCACCATCAGTTTGATCAGTGTATCACTATCACTATTGAAAATGTACCGTTTGATTTAGAAAGGTTAAATTAATTACATATGGTGCTGTATGTTCTGATTTGGGAGCTACAAAGATGTGAATAAAAATACCTGTTCAATATGAAAAATATTCTATGTATGCATTTGTGAAAATGTCAGAGTGACTGCCCTCTATGGGTTGAAACCCGGCTATTACAATTGGCTGAGAATGCTGTTTTGGTAGCCTGGCAAAGCCACACCCACTTCCTTACTTTTTGTAAGAAAGTGGGTGTGGTATTGCTGCCGTTTCTTCTCACTTCCTCGATCCAGAGTTGATCAAGCTAATAAGAGCCGCGCATGCAGACACACACGCACACACACACACACACACAGACGTGAGTTCCATACCTGGTCTAATGTTTTGAAGAGCAGGATGTCTCGACAGGCGTCCTGCAGTCTGCAGCGCTGCTCATCTGTTTTGGGGTGAACCACTCTGGGCTCACTGTCCTCATCATCCTCATCTGGGTTAAACGCCTCCGCACAAACTGATGACATCACATGACACAGAACAACAGCAATTAAACAGACACTAAAGCATTAAATGAGGCTGGTGTCAAATGACATGCATTTAATTCCTGTAGGAAAAGTAAGCTGTGAGGGAGGAGGGGGTCCCAATCCAATATTGATAAATATCAGTCCAAAAGCAGCAAAAAACAACAACCGGATTATATCGGCCAGCAGCTAAAACAATAATAATTTTTATACATTTATTGTAAATGACATTTTTGAAACCTCAATCAAAGCAAACTATAAAAGGATGAATACATTATCCTCAAACAATGTTAATAATAATCTTAAATTAGTGCAGGGTTAGTCCTGTTACACTGAACTAGAGCTAGGCAATATATTAAGATTCAAGATATACACAGTTTTTTATTTTGCAAATAAAAAAATTACATTATCTCCTATATCAATATATATATATTATAGCTTATTTTGTTTTAAAATACTTGTTTTAGGAGTCGCTGCTTTCACTACTTCAGCATGAAAAAAACAGTTGATTTCTGAGTGTGTTCTAACCCAGACCTTCCCCTAAACAAGTCACACTACAGATCTCACTCACACGTGCTGTCCCATACGGGAGAAAAAGTGGCACGTATTGTGCAGCTGTTTGTTAATAAATGTGTCTGTGGGACATTTGGATCATCACATTTAACCCAGAATTGTCTTGAGATTTATATTGTATATTGCTACTTTGAGAAAAAATATTGAGATCTGAGTTTTGGTCCAAATTGCCCAGCCCTACACTGAACATTGTTACTCACTTTACTACAGCTGGTTTTACAGTGAGTGTTAAAGGACAATGAAGCAGCAATAATACATTTTTGTTACCCACCAATTTGTCTTAAAGGGGAGTTATTATGTAAAATCAACTCTTTTAAGATTTATATCATGTTACTATGTCATTCCTTCATTAAAAACATATCTGGAGTGTTGCCTTGGTTCATTCATGTATGTTTGAGTCATCTTTAAAAGCTCTGACGGCATCCATTTTAGGTGTAAATGCGCCTCAGTCCTCCTAGGAACGCCCCCACCTCCTAGGAACGCCTCGAACCTTTCGTCACCAGCTGAGTTACCGCCCACCGCTCCACAGCAGAGCCCATCCCCCTCCTATGTTCTCAGCCCACAGCACCCGCCTCCACAAATATAGCTTTTCCTTTACTTATTTTACTTACTTTTGTAAGAAACCCATGGCTTATGTTTTCTGTACTCATTAATGTACACATTAAAATTAAAAATTAAAAAAAAATAAAAATGTAAATAAAACTCGTACCCCTCCCCCGCTTCCAGCTCCGCCAAATCAGCTGCAGTCAGAAAACAGCTGATAGATAACTGTGTGTTGATTGGTTTACTCCGCTCATCGTAGCAGCTGCTGCCTTTTAAGATGCCTGCTTTATAACTAGAGCTTATTATTAGTGGATTAATAAGTACACAGACACAATGTGATCCCTATTCTGGACTATAGTGTGTGTGTGTGTGTGTGTGCCGGTGACAGAGACCTCCGTCCGCACGTTAGCATTCCTCACTTTGATAATTATTCTAATGTATTGTAGAGATGTAAAAATGTAGAAAGTATCCGAATACAGCCACAGAAAAACAGAAGTAAACAACATCCATGTGTGTTTGTACGAGTACTGCAGGGGGCGTGTTCATGGGCGTGTCAGACAAGCTTGGAGTTTCTTAAAGAGACAGAGGTGAAATCGAAGCGTCATGAAACGTGAGCTACGGAGGGAAATTAATTTTAAGTTGTTTATTTAATATTTGCTGCATTTTCCAAAAAAATGTTGGTAGCATATTTATTCGAGTAGGTTATAGAATTATACTATGTGCCTAACAAAAAACATGATACCCCCCTTTAACTCACTCAGTGCCATTGACAAGATAACTCGTCATTTGCGTTTTTTCACGGGGATTACTAGAAACACCCTGGTGGAGGTCCCTCATCAATATCTAAGCTGTGGGGTGTTGTAGTGACCAACTGTGCCCTGACGATGGCAGCAGTGCACCTTTAGATGAGAGATTAGCCACTGATGCTACCCACCAAAGGAGGAAGAAGCAGGAACGTGTGAGATTATGGCGCTACAGAGTGATATTGTGACGTATCCATCAGCTCAAAGCTCCACATACTAACATAGAACATGTGTGGACCTGAGTGGATTATTGATAATGTTGCAATGTGAGATAAAACCATCAACTAACTAAATGGGTCATCCCTGCGTGTCGGGATAGAGGGGGGGGGGTACAAAATACCCCCAGCCTGTGAGCCAGATAGCAAAATAATAGGTGACATGTAGGAGGTAGCAGCACCTTTGGATGAGAGATCATCCATGCTCAGCAGAGCTCAGAGGGAGAGAGGAAAGGCATTTATGAGACAGAAAATGGCGCTACGTACAGAGTTGACGTTCCCAGCAGGGCACACTGGACCAGAGCATGTGTGGAACTCATGGAATGTGTGGTGATGGTTAGATAAAACAATAAAAAAAAAACGGGAAACACAGTGACCCACTGTATGTCCGGGAGGAAGAGGAAGTTACGTGTGTGCAGACTGATGGGAGAGAAAGTTGGAAGAATGCCAAAATACAGTAAGAAATACATTCAACTCTGACCCAGATAGATAAATAATAATAATTTTATCATCAAAAGCCTGGTCTCACTGTTTTTTTTTAATGTTTTAAATAAGGAAACAATGTTCAGATGTTAGAGTTGTCACGAAAGCAAAAAAAATAGCTTCAAAGTCACTGACAGGGTATTTTTTTTTTTTTAGAAAAAGGCTTTTTTCTCAGCTTTTTGCTCTGAAACTGAAGATTTGTGTAAAACTTGCTCTATTCAACAGCTGATTACAAAAAAACAAAACGAGCTGGAAAGAAATTTGATGAAAGTAGAGACTTCAATCTTTTAGAATCTTTTGTCAGATTTCAGATAGTCATAGTAGAAAATATTCTGTGGGTGTTTAAAATCAGTCAAAATGATCAAAAACGACTGGCACTGAGGGGGTAGAAAATCTGATAATGGCTGGCACTGAATGAGTTAAAATAAAACCGTGATAAACCAATGGAATAGTCAGCATCAGTATTTATTATCTCACTAATTATTTGAGGAGCTAGAATTAAACATTACACACTAATGCTGTAGAAAACTTGACCCATCTGTTGTGAAAAAGTGAGTGTTTTTGCTTAAAATATGGAGGACCTAGCATTTACACTAGCTTTATAAAATTACAAACTCCGAGCAGAAAGCTTAATTATGAAAACCACAGCCTGTGAGGCGTCATTTTTGTGAATCTATCAACACATTATTGTCAGTAGCGTTCTAAAAGTTTGTGCTTGTAAACAACAACAACATTTTGTTTCATCCTCTGAGGCAGTAAAAAAAAAGTGTCCAACAGAACAAATTCACACCATCACACATCCTCAGCAGAGTGTAACGAGTGTGTGCTGAAGATGACAGGTTGAACAAAGATAGTAAAGATTAACATGGGCAGACATACCCCCGCAATAGGACACACACACATTCAATCACTAGTGTGTAAACACCAGACTGGCACGACTGCGTGAGAAAACAGTAGTGTGTCCACACAAGGCTGTGGATGTCAGCCATTGGGCCAAGCAGAACATTATTACATGTGCTGTAGGGCTGGGCAATATATCAAGTTTTCTATTTTGGCACTATAGAACATGACAATATCAACCAGTGTACTGTTCATTCTTTGGTTATTGCATTTTCAAACCAAATCAAACTTTTGCATTTCCTGAAGAAAATGCAAGTGAGGATGCAGGTGCTGGCCCGCATCGCACTTATTAGCATTAGCCTAGCGTCAGCATTAACCTAGAATTAGCATTAGCCTAACAATAGAATGATAGTAACGTTAGCATCAGCATTTGCCCAGCAATAGCATTAACTTAATGTTAGCATTAGTCTAACTTCAGCATTAGCTTAACATTAGCAATAACCTAGCGTTAGCAAAAATTTAGCATTAGCCAAACATTAGCAATAACCTAGCATTAGCAAAAACTTAGCATTAGCAATAGCCTAGCGTTACCGTTAGCCTAACCATAGCATTAACCTAACGATAGCATTAACCTAGCAAAAGCATTAGCCTAACAATAGCATTAACTTAACGTTAGCATTAATCTAAATTTAGCATTAGCCAAACGTTAGCATTAACCTAGCATTAGCCTAACAATAGCATTAACCTAGCGATAGAATTAACATTAACCTAGCTTTAGCATTAGTCTAACTTTAGCATTAACCTAGCGTTAACATTAGCCTAGCGTTAGCATTAGCCTAATGTTAACAATAACCTAGCGTTAGCAAAAGCTTAGCATTAGCAATAACCTAACGTGAGCTAGGTGCGACCGTGGCTCAGGTGGTAGATGGGTCGCACGCACACACGCACGCACGCACTCTTACCTGAAACTCTTCTGTTAAATCTGCTGGGGGGAGGAGCTGTGGAGCAAAAAAACAAAATTAAACCATTGTTTGAAGATATTACTCACAATTGTATGATCTGCTCTGAGCAGAAGGAGTTTATAAGAACACTAAAATGAGTGAGAAGAAGATTTAAAAAGAACAATAGGCTGACGGTGACAGTGAGTCGGACTGACAGCAGCACTAGGGACAGATACCAAGTCACAAAGATAAGGGCGACAACAGGTGATAAGACAGAAAGGTAGAACACAAAATAAAGAGAGAGAAACAGTGTAACCACGAGACAAAAGCTGAGGAACAAACTGAGCTTGAGTTGTGACTAAACTGAACGGTAATAAACATAATCACACCTAACAGCGATAAACACAGAAATTCAACAGTTTATTTGATCAAAAATTAAACTAAAACTTGGCATAACTTCATATTTAGAAATTATCAACACCAATCACCTCTTTGTGAGCTCAGAATAAATAATTATAAATGACAATGATCACTAGTTTAAAACCCCTCCCCCAAAAAAGACAAAAATAAAAAAGCCTTAAAGGGTACCTGTAGTGAAAATGTATAAAACAAAAACATTTGTTAAATGTATTACAACTAAAATATGTGCACCTTTATATAAAAACACATATTAAAAGGACTTTTTAGAATGATTTTATACCTTGGGGCATAAACTATGGAGAGCTGCCAAAATGTGGGAGGTGACAATTGCCCTGAAGGGCCCCAAGACCATGTGGGGGTCCCACATTGTGATGACCACACTATGAACAGAAAACGTCTTGCATACATGTAGCGGTTTGTGTGTCAGAGATGTGAGAGGGAATATCTTTATTTTCACTTTTAAGAGTCTTACTTTATTAGATAAAATGACAGATTTAGCAAAAAAACAAAACAAAAAAAAAAAACCACGTAATTATATTAGACACTATTTCTAATTACATTTCATTTCCCATTCAACAGTGTTTCATTGACAAATAATATGATTGATAGAAAATATTCATTAATGAATGTTTTTCACAGATAAAAACTAAAGAGATCCAATCAGAACTGTAAACTGTCTGTAAACCACGTGGAGCAAAAACAACACCATCTAAGGTTATTTTATGAGATAAACCACAGTGTTTGTGCTAAACTTGGAATAAAGTAGAAACTAAAGGAAACCACCTGAACTTTATTGATTCAAAGATTAATTCACTGAATTAATATGACCATATAAATATTCAACTGAATCAAATGTGTCCCATTATAGCGGATGTTGTATATTATGACAGTGTGTGTGTGTGTGGGGGGGGGGGTGCACACAGTAACAGAGGAAGAAAAGAAGATGATGCTCACAGAGTTGCGTTTTTTTAGTTTAATGTGAAATCAAATGAAATCAAACATTATTCTATATAATTATAACTGTATATAATGTAATCCACTGTATTGTCTTCATAGAGAAGGTATTTATGGCTCCAGGAGGACTTTAATCCAGGTGAGATGAGGTTAAATGGTTCCTTGTAGAGTAAAGGTTACAGACCCCTGACCAGGGGAAGAGGGTTAGGAGACCCCACTATCAGAGCTGGACCCTCTGAATATAATTCATGAGGTGAAACAATGCAGATGATAAGTTGGTTATGTTACTGTTAACTTACTTCATGTATAGCATTTCTGTAAAATAAAAAAACAGAATAAATGTAACCTGTTGTTATGATTTAATGTTATTTAAAAAAAATTGTCTTCTTTTAAAATGATATAAAATAAATGACATGTTATTTCAGCCACTGATTGTTGGAGAAAAACCTAATATTGTCACTAAAACATTTAGCAAATATATCTCAAGTCAGTGTCAATCTTTGCTTCATACAAAACTACGGTACGTTAGTTAAGTCAACTATTCTTCAGCATGTATGTCTATGCTGTACACTACCCCCCCCCCCGCTCAAAATAAAAAAAAAAAGGTGCGACTAACTGAAAAAGTTAGTGTAGAACTCTGCAATAAATATAAAAAGTGTCCTATGAACAGTGACACTATTTTAGTGCAACATTTCTGTAAATAAGTGTCAACATATCAATGTAAACAAATAAGTACCTCTAATAGTGATTTATGTGAACAATAAATATGGTCTTTCTGACCAGTGACATCATTATAGTGTAATATTCCAGTAAACAATATAGTGGTACCTTCAACAAACAGTGATAACATTTCTGTGAAGACGTACCTGCACATTTTAGTGAAAAAGCAGAAAAGAAAGAGAAAATAAATTAAAATTAAAAAAAATACACTAGATATTTGTTACTAATCCAGCCTAAATGATAGTAGGGATGCACTGAAACGAAAATTTGAGGCCGAAGCCGAATAAAATATAAACGCTGGCCAAATACCGAATACGGTTGTTAAGTTTTTCACTATTTTTTTAAATAGTGCATAAATAGCCTATAATACATTTTTAGACATTTTTTAAATAAAGTAAATGTTTATTAAATATTCTGACAGTTTTTAAATATTCCAGTAGCCTTTGCTTTTCATAAAAAGCACAACAAAGTTTTTCATTTATATTAACCCTTCAAATAAAACAAAACATGCATTCCAAAAAAACTGAAGTACATTAAAGTGGAGGTATGATGAATAAATGACTTTCTAATGGTTTATCTATAGTGATAAACATCATTTATCACAAACACTGCTGTTTAATATAGAATATATATTATACTTTATTACCATATATGTAAATACAAACTGCACTACTTTTTCTGCTGCTGACCCATTGTTTACACACATCAGCTGTTAGCACTCCATGCTAATGCTACACCAGCCTATGCAGTGAGACCCGTGTAGTGTAAGGTGGAAACGATGGTGATGTTTATGTATTCATGGCTCACAGCGCTAACAACGGACTCTGTTGTGGAATTGAACGGTGACGGAGGACGGAGAGCGGTAAGGAGAGTGTCTGGCTGTGTTTGTGTGTGAAAACTGGAGGAGCTGCTGCTCTGGTTCTGCAGCAACGCGTACACATTTGTTTGATTGCGTCATACGCTACTATTCGGCCTTGCTTTTAACTGACTAAAGCATTTAAAAAGTAACTAATCACCTTGAACAATTTGTTCCTTGATTTCACCTGGACATCAACAAAGCATAACAAGAGTGTAAGAACAACAATAATGTCTGTGCAATAAGGGTGGGGGGAAAAATAGATTTTACCATATATCGCGATTTTTTGGGTGCTGATTTTAAGAATCTATTCTTCTTCTCAGAATCATTTTTTTTTTTAAATGTATTTATTTATTTCTTTATTTTTTTATTATTATTTTTTCGATATTTAATGGATATTTTTTCCATTTTCGTGGAGGTGTTTTTTCTTTTGAAGCAGCATGTTGACCAGCTGCTGTTCCTACATAAAAACCTAGACATTCCTAAGCACCAGCTTGATCAACATTAACAGTATTGATCAACTTCAAAAAGTTCTGTTCAAATTTGTTGTTTTGTACATGTTAACTTTACGTCCTTTCAAATGGAGGTTTTATTTCCTTATTTATTTCAGTTGAAATAATAATAACACTGTAAATCAGTGAATGACTGAATGTGATGTGCATTGTTTTTTGAAACTGTGACATTTCTAGGAGTGTAGGATTCAACTAATGTTTGGAAAAGGAAAAAAAACTTGTAATAATCGTCACTGTAGAATCGCAATACTTGTAAAATCAAAATCACAATTTAAATTGAATCTGCACCCAAAAATTGGGATTAAAATTGAATTGTGACAAAATGGTATCGTCCCAGCCCTACTGTGCAATAATATGTGAAGGTAAAGCTAAAGTGTCATCACACAACAAGGCAGTGAATTAGTTACGTTACCAGCTGGCCTGGGCATAGCAACTACTCTACTTCACCACCCACTGTGTCCATTGCCACCTTACTATGGTCATGTCAAAGCCCATTACATTGAGACTGTGAATACAAGAGGCCTGTAGTGACTCACACATACACACTACTTAGTGCAGGAGGAGCTGAAGGCTAAAGTCACAGGATGGCTCCAGGTGTTAGAACTGCTCTCACAACAATCATGGCATTTACAAGACACGTAGATATTTTACTGGAAGTCAATAACACTGAATAAAACTAATGAAGAATGAAATGTGTATTTTCACCTACAGTATTTGCAGATACGTGTTTACTCTCACAGGTATTGAACCCTTTTGGCATTTTGGCTTCAAATCTTGAACTGCTTCATTCAGATGATTGAAAATACGTCACTGAGCCAGATAAACTGGTCCATGGTCAGATAACCATCACCCTGCAGGTCCTGATACCTTCTGGCCAGTAAAGAAAACACTTTCATTCTATGGATTGATTTGGTTATGAACATGATCTAAACAGAACCTTTTAATAGAGTACTGAATGAGTTACTAGGACCAGAACAGCAGCACAAAAGATTTGGTAGAGATTTTTAGTTATTTTAGAAGTACGGTAGTAAGTTCAAAAGTAAATTTTGTTAAAAAGCAGCCGCTTCATATGAAATATATCCTATAGTGTTTTAAAGAATAAGCAGTGTTATAAAGTTATTTTATTGATCTTCAGTTTTATTAGGTGGTTAAAAAGGTTGGTTAAAGGCTTTACTGTGGATAAATAGAAAAGTTCTCCAATTATTTATTTTTAAAAGCTTTTTAAATCTAATTCTAATAAATTAAATGTAGATTTCCTTTAAACATTATGAAAATATGAGCTAAGCTTAAATTACTGTTTTATGAGACAAAAACAAAAGCATAACATGAAATGAAACAAATCCAATTTCTACCCTCCCAATATACCAGTAGTACTGCAATGAATCAATATTTTACTAATTACAGAATCCTAAATCCTAATCTATGTAAAATGATCTGACTGAATCCACTGAATGACACCCTACTAAAATGTTGCATATATTTACCACATCAACAGTGAACTAGGTAAAGTGATATCAGAGTTTACTACATGAGGTCAGTTATTCAGAAATGGAATAAAATGTGGGCCACAGATTTAATGTGACAATGATTCATAACTAATTTTGGTTTGCACACGGCCGACAGCTTCCTATAATAACAGTTTTATCAAATTCATTCGAAAAAAATACTTTTTAATATAATGTACATAGTATACAAATATTTAAGTGCCATTAAACACAGTGACTGAACAATATATATTTGTTGTTCTTTTAAAAATAAAAGTTATTTTTTAACCATCGTCTTCCTTTCAAGGCAAAATGTTAGAAACTTTCAAAATAAATATATAATAACACATTACGGTTAGTTGGAGATGGTCTTTATATTTAATTCTGGATGTGGTTTATTCACAGAATGTGGTTCACTTCTCAAACTAGTTCATCACAAATAGCACAAAAAGTGAATCACCTGATGTACAACTGATCTAAATTTGATTACGATTATTACACTCAATGATTCTATTTTTTTTATCCTTCTAATTGTACATATATTTTATTTGCTAAATAAAACAAACTTCCACAAATTAGGATATCTACGTTGAATAACGCTTGGCACACACACACAAAAAATAGATTATTAATACAAATTTGTTTTGTTTTGTGCAAAAGTGAAGATATTTGATTTGAGCATTTTTGAATGATTTTATTTATGTTTAAAGAAAATATTTTACATTGTTTTGTAGAAAAAAAAAACATTTTGGTTGAGAAATAATGGTGAATAAAATAAGTGATTATTATTTGTCCAATAATGGAGCAGCTCTATCACCTGTGCACACATTCTAACTGTGTCTAAAAGCAGAAATAAATGTTGGCCCTGGTGCTGCACGCATCGTCTCATCACTCATGTAGAGCAGCGTTCTGATTGTCAAGAGCCTGCAGGGGGATTGTAAGAGTGTGTGTGTACACACTACACACACACACACTTTAGTGTGTTTGTTATTTTACATGTGAGTCACAGTGAGTGCTCTCAGTCCATACAGGGTGGTTGTGGTGAATAAGGTGATGCTGGCTGTATTGAATGTATGTCTGAAGTTGCCGCGGTAACCTAACACAAAAAAGATCTTATTGCCATAACAACGCTTCCCCCTTCTCTCATCCCCTCCCCCTCTTAGCTGCCATCCACCCCCATTCGCCTCTATCCTGCTTCTAACAAGTGGAAGACACCCCCCCCACCCCAACACACACACCATCCTCTCACATTCTTCTTCCTCTCTCTCCCCCTATCCCTGCTCGCCCACTCACTGCTCTAACAGCATTAGCAGATGGAGAAAGGGGGGGGGGTAACTTTATACTATGTTGGGGGAAATAGGACCTGAGGAAGAACAAGAAATATTGAAAGGGATTGAGATGCAAATTTTATTAATTTATTTGGAAGGAAGGAAAACAAATATATAAAAAAAATAAGTCAATTTCAATCTAATACACCTTTGTTTAGTTTGATAATGTATAGAAAGAAGCCTAGGCTTGTCCTACCCCTGTTCTTCACCATTAACAAATACAAAATCTAATGAAATAAACTAAATACAAATAAAAACTCTAATCGAACTATTTAGAAAAAAAATAAAAACAGAACAAAAACAACAATCACCACCATCAACATCTGTGAGATTTATATTCCCCATCATCATTTCTCAAAGATGGATCTTTTGTACCTTTTTTAACTGCATTTTATTCATACTTAGTTTAATTGTATCATTAAGATGGTTCCACTTGATTTCAGCGTGTTAACTGTTCTACTATATGTTCAGTGAAGTGTGATGTTTAGAAAGTGTGGTGTGTGAGAGGAGCAGAACTGAGGTTCTACTGACATTAATCAAGTTAAAGGAAAAGAACCCTGCTCCATGTGTTTCTATTGATTTCCCTCTGCAGCCATTCTCAGTCTGCTCAGCTCATCAATACACACATTCATTTCATTAGAACACACACATTGGAATGTCAATAACTTCATAATTATTAGGTATTATTTTTTAATGATGGGAAAAAGCCAGTGTTGCATGGATGAGGCCACATTAGATGATGTTCAGACAGGTTGACACAGGTTATTGATCCACCCACGTGTTGCTGCTCACACCCTGTGCTTTTCATTACACAGACAGTCAAACAGTCTTAGCTATAAAATCTATTTACAACTCTAACATTGTGTCCAAAGCTAGATAAACTTCTGTTATTATGGATTTTTGTAGTCGGCAAATTCTGAACAGCTCACTAAATAAACCCTACACAAATGTTTGGAACATGTATTGATTTTAAATTGTTGGTAATAGCTGCATATGCCCATGAATCTGCATGTAGGGGTTATAAATGTGTAAAGAAGAGATTCATATTAAGCAGCCGACACACGCACTGTCACCTGAACGGCCATTTTGGGTCTATTTAGAGAATGTGGGAGTAGTTCAGCTTTCTTTATTAAAAATCTGTACGTTTAATCAATGACAATGATAAAATCCACAAGTCAATGCGTTGTTGAGTGCATGTGTCACATTATCATTGTGTAAATTAAATTCCTCAACATTTGCAGAGGCTCACAGTTTTCACGGTGCTTATATTACATGGGTTAGGGTTAACCCATCCCATCTGCAGTGGTTGATCTTCCCATGCTTACAATAACCGTACAGTGTGATGGTAACCAGTTGTTTTGAGTCCTGTATATAACGTTATGGACCCACGGACACCTCTGGATCTCTACAGCACGTACACATACACACTCCCTGGCACACAGTGACACTCTGAAGCCAAACCATTTCCCCTCAGCAGCAGCACTGGTGTTATGATGGGGTAGTGTGTACAGCTGCAGCTGAGGGGAGGGGCTGCACATGTGTCGGCAGCAGTGAATAAAGTTGTCAATTGAAACAGAAGAGGAAAAAAAACTGGAGAGGAACCATATATAATAAGAGATGAACAAGGTGCTGTTAGTATTGATACTTTAGCAAGTGAGTATCGTATCCGATACTAATCTTTTGGTATCAATACTTTATTGAGTATAAAGTTTTTTAACAATACTAAAGTCAATAGTATCTCAGAATTATGACTGAGATTTTAATTAACGATTATTTCACTTTTCCTATTTTTTTTCTTTTCAGTGGCGGGAATTAGGGATGTGATTATATATATATCACCATATATCGCAATTTTAAATCGATTTTTTTATTTTAAAAAACAATATCTTTTTTTAGATTTGATCAATATTTTTCTGTATTTGTGCAATATTTCAGTGGTTACAATGCTTTCAATGTGCTGCAATGGTTACTTGATTTTATGATGATAGTGTGTAATACCTGCAATATTTATGTATGTACAGAAATTATATTTTAATATAATCTGTCCACAATAGCAGAAATAATTTTTTCTTATTTCTGTGTATTATCAGTAACTCAGGGTGATTTATCCTTAATGTTCTCACTTACAGTTGTTACAATGATGTCATTATGTTGTCATGGTTACTTTGAGACTTCTACACAGTAATTTCAGTGAAAAGAAACTTGTTGTACTTTATTTTATGATGACAGTGTGTAACACTGTATTTTCTTTTTTCAGTGAAAAAGGGTAAAAACACAAATAATAAATAATAAATAGGATGTTTTGACTCAATTTGTCCGAATGATCAATATCTTCTGATGAACATATACAGCAACTTGACATTTCATCTCTACGTTTAATGTTGATATTAACTGGGTAGATAAAATCGTATCGTGACCCAAGTATCGTGATACGTATCGTATTGCAACATCCTTGCCAATACTCACCCCTAGCATGAATGGGCTTCCATAGAGATGAAATAATCCACAGATTTATCATTAAAAACTGCAAAATGTGGGATTTTTCTTCTATCATTAATCAGTTAAACAATGGACTGATAAATGGATTACTATTGGTTTATTGCAGCCTGTATTCATCTGGCCTGTTTCTTTTATTTTTTACATCCACATTCCACTGTTGTGCTATAGATTACTTCCCAGGCCCCTTTTATTTTTTCTCTAGAGATGTGATTGATAACGTCAGGGTCAGATGTGGAGCGGGTTGATTCCCTCACGTGTCCCCTTCCCCCATAGCCTCGGACGTCACACACATTACTCACAAATACACACTCAGCACACACACAAGCTTCATTATTCACCTGGATATACACAGACAGACAGACAGACAGACAGACACAGGAGTGGAAAGTAAAAAAGTTGAGTGATTAGGGCCAAAACTCATATCTCAAAATAGTTTCTCAAAATGTCGACATACTCTAAAAACTATATATTTTTTAACTAAATAAAGTTTTACCAGAAAGACAATTCAGGGTTAAATATTTGGTGATGAAAAATACCACACAATATGTTCCACTTTTGGCCTTCTCTCCTCTAAAAGACAGCACGTGTGAGTGCGTTCTGTAGTGTGGCTTGTTATACACACTCAGTGATCATCAAACTGTGCAGTGACTCCTAAAACCAGTGTTTTAATTCAAAATGAGCTTTAAAATAAAAATGTATCGTTATAAGCGATAGTCATTTCTATATCGCCAAAATAAAAAACTCTTTAATCTGGACAGACATAAGGTGAACGTCTCTCCTCTGATATGTACAAAGGTAGCACAGTTATTATTAACACACATGCATGCTATGTTCCTGCTCTATAGAAGGAAGCATTTTTCATCCTGATGTGTTTTGTCCATATATCTTTGATGTTTCCAGGTTCCTCCATTGAGAGAGAAGCCAACATAAATCCTACTGACCCAAGTCCTCCTCCTTAACAAGATCTATGGATTTCTACTGCTATAATTCAGCAGGCGATGCAGCGCCACATGCTGACCTCAGCAACATCGGCTCAAGGCTCCAGAGCCAGAGACATGGTGGAATCTAATCACAAAAACACCAATATTGTCTGCACTAATGAGGAGAGGAAGTAAATATAAACAGTGTGTGATGGTCTGCAACCTGTGGCTCTGGACCCTCATGTGGCTCTTTGACTCTTTTGCAATGGTTCCCTATAGCTTTAAAAAAAAACATAATAAATAAAAAGTTATTTTTTTACAGAGGCTATTATTGATTAATGACAAATAAAATCATAATATAACATGATGTTAACCTAAAATAAATCACGTACAATGACTCAGCACTTTCCTACATCACCTCCTACAACATCTACAGACCATCAACTTTCCTGCACCTGTGGCTAACCTTAAGTTTTAAATCCCTGGTAAGAAACTAAACCAACTAAAAGAACATTCTGGAAGAAAATAGAGATTCATTTAACCACCAATGTACAGGTTAAATATGTATGTTTTATGTGTGGCAAGAAATGAGTAATTAGCATGTGTTGATCACATGATCATGTGTTATTATATTCATGTTACTTTTTTGTAGACTTTCATATACATTAACTAAAAAAAATATTCTTTATATAACATTGTGTTCATGTAAACTGAGATGTGTAAGAATTTGAAGATCGAAGAAATAATTTATATGATCGAAATAAATAACTAAATCAAGTTAAAATTATATCGAATAATGTTTGATTTCATTTAACTGTATAGAATTTTATACACTATTATTGTCTTTGATTTGAAGGTATTTTTTGGCTCTGGAAGGACTTTAATCCAGGTGAGATTAGGCTAAATGGCTCCTTTGATAATTAAAGTTTCAGACAGCTGAGCTAGCCTTTAGCTTTTCTGGCTGATCAAAAGATAACATGATCAATAAGAAGTGTCTAGAAGTTATTTAAAGGGGACATATCATGGTTTTAAATCCTTCCTTTTTACATATAAATCATACAGTTATGGTCTATATAAAGCAGAACTGCAATGCTTGGGTCTGAATTCCTCATTATTATAGCTCCACCCCTTTTCTACCACTTCTCTGATGTGCTTCTGAGAGCAACTCGTTTTGGTGCTGTCTCTTTAAATGCAAATGAGACACTCCATACCCCGCCCCCTCTTCAGGTGACACTCGGTTCAACTCCACCCTGCTCGGCCATTTTTGTAGTTTGATAGAAGAGATACGGCTATGTAGCGGAGCATAAACTTTTTATTCACAGGTTATTTACAAAATGTCAACAACGTTAGACTTGTCCATCCAGCCTTACATGTTCCAGCCAGAGTCTGACCCAGTGGAGCGACATGAAAATGAAGATGATGAACCTGCAGAACCCTAACAAGTGAGCTAACACAAGCACCGAGCTAACGCTAGCGCCAAGCTAACGTCACGAAATGCATTTTAATAGTCTTTTCAAAGACAAAAACGTCAAAATGAAATGACTAATGAAAACTTTAGACTTAAATTAAATCACGTAGGCCATATCATCAAGGATCTAAAACGAGCACACAGCGCTAACATATGAAGACGGTGCAACTGCTAATGCTAACAAAACAATGACAGGGACGTCTTATCATCACACTTTTTAGCGTTATTTACAGCTTACCGAAGTGCTCTGTTCATCGTCTCCAAAGATAGAAGGAATTGAACCCTCAATCAGACAAAGTCTTTCTGTAAATCCTTCTTTATACTGGTGGAGGTTGATGAAGCAGTCATCATTGAAGTGCTTCACACACACAAAAATGACCTTATCCACAGATGTGGTACATTTCTATAAAAAATAAAACTCAACCAGACACTTTGAAAAGGTTCTGATGCTGGGAGACGGTGTAATGAAGCGTGTGGGTTACTACATCCAACAACCCAACATTTTGACTTATCCTCTCGTAACTTCTGCATCCTGGAGCTTGGACTACAAAATAAAAGCCAGAAATAAAAATGGCGGATTGATGTCCTAATTTGGCAGTTCTGCTGCAAATACTGTGATGTAACAGTTCAAAAAACGTAATAGAGAATAGAAAAATCTAAACAGATTGAAAAATATGAGCAAAACAGAATATAAAGATATCTACGGAGCACCTGAAGAGACTAATTTGATTTTTTCTGTACTTCTAAGCACTCTAAATATACAAAAAAAATGCATTTAAGGCAGGGGTGTCCAATTCCGGTCCTCGAGGGCCACTATCCAGCATGTTTTAGATGTTTCCCTCTTCCAACACACCTGATTCAAATGATCAACTCCTCATCCAGCTCTGCAGAAGCCTGATAACGATCCTAATCATTTGAATCAGGTGTGTTGGAAGAGAGAAACATCTAAAACATGCTGGAGAGTGGCCCTCGAGGACCGGAATTGGACACCCCTGATTTAAGGGCTAAAAGTGAATTTAGCATGATATGTCCCCTTTAAAGTTAATTAAAAGATAGATAGGCAAAGTGATAGCTTACTCAGATTTTTTCCCCTACTTTTAAAAGAAATCAAAAAGTACAAATGACAGCGATGTCTCAAAAGATGTTTTGCTTTTATTTTATCAAAAGTAACAAAATGAACCCCTAATTACCACTGAGAATTAAAGTGCCAGCTGTTTGTTAAAAATATAAAATAATAATTTGTATTTTGAACGGAGACTAAATTGTTAACGTTCACATTAATAACTGCACCATTTTAAAACACAATAACTAAGAATTCTCTCATTACTTAACCTGAAGAAAAATCTAAAATAATGACATTTTCAAAACAATGCCACAACTTACAGGGCTACAAAACACTAAATCTTTATAGTTCTCTAATATATATATATATATTGCACTTTGTTTAAAATATATTTTCAAAAATATAAATGAAGGCAAAACCTCTTTCTTGAATAAAATACTTCTGTAAACAAAAAGATAGAATAGCCAAATGTATTGAAATAAATCAACTCCCAACACACGAACAAGCATCACAGAATATGAGGTCTGTGATTGTTCTTTATAACTTTTACTGGGGATGTAACGATTCACTCAACTCCCAATACGATTCGATTCACGATACTGGGTTCACGATACGATTCTCTCACGATTTATTTTACAAAATGGGACTGTAGTCAAATGATGACTGAAAAATATTCCTTTATTTTTTTGGGAAAAAAACTAGAAAATACTGTATTATTTTCCTTTTATTTTTAATTGTCAAAAGAATCCCTTGATAAACTATTCAAAACAATGCAATTTAACTAAAAATAAATAAATAAATAAAGGAATAATACAAATGAAGAAGAAGCTTATTAATTTAAATTCTGGTTCTATAGTAAACAATACAAAACTGCATAATAGTTCTTTTTCTTTTTAAAAGTGCAACTGAAAATACATTTTGTGCCTTAACAATTGGACGTTAAAAAAAAACAAAAAAAAACGTCATTGCACTGATTTATGTCAGATATTTGTTTGGACCAGCAGAGGGCGTTGGTAAGCCAGTGGTCGGTTGGCATGCAGCTAATCTAGCAGTGAAGAAGAGATGCTATGCTAGCAGACAGAGCTAATAGAAAACTTGACTTTTACGGATATTCACGTAATAGTACAGATATTCTTTCGGTGCCAAAGGGGTAATGAATCATTTATTAACTTGTAACTTTAACATGTAGGAGTAGAAGGCGGCCAGAAAGAAAGTAGTAGCAGATTCTGCCCGCCGGCACACTGCTGGACAAGAGAAGGGAAAAATATATAGCGCCCTTTGCTGTTTAAAAAAAGTACTGCGATTCAATTTTCAAAGTATCGACGTCAATCGTGATACCTATGAATCGATTTTTAACTGCCTTACGATTAATCGTTACATCCCTAACTTTTACACATTTTTGGTAAAGAACCAGCCTGTACACTGCCTCTGGCCTGAGACACGCACTTTTCACATTTTTATTTTATCTTTAATCGTCTGTAACAACAACAAAAAAAAAACTCAAATGAATCTGAAAAAAAATGAAAAATATCTATCTCCCAGGCCTAGCTTAGCCCAAAGGAGGAAGTAAGCAGCCTGTACTGGTAGCTGCTATTGTGTCTGTAGAGGTGAAATAATACGTACTACAAAGCCGCTGTGAGCACTACTGATGTACGTGCGTCATTCAGTCAAATTAAAAGCTTCAGAGAAGATGCCAATTATCAGCTCCTACAAACTGCCGCCCTTTCTAAGAACCAAGCATTCAACTGTAAAACTGAATACATCTGAACTATTAAAGAGTGTGTTTACCTCCTCCTTAATGATTATCCTCAGATAAACTTTATTATTTAGTATACCAGTTACGTCAACACACAGCTTCTATAAGTGATGTGGACTTTTATTGTTGTTAAAAATCCTACAGTTAAAAGAGTGGATCAATTAAATGAAAGGAGTGTAGTGGTCAGTTAATTAACACACAATTATACAGTAAATATATTTTAGCTACAGAATGTAAGATTCACCACGTGTCCTTTTAGGGTGACATTTAAATCAGAGGTAACATTTATATAGAGAAACATCTGTTAAGTCTTAACATTTATGGACAAATTTAAATCAATCATAGAAAAACCCCATAAAGGATGAATATCTTAATAAATGCTGCATTGAGCTATTAAAGTTAATAAATAATAAACATTCAAACCAAATTATAGTGCCTGAAAAATGCTTTACGTACAATTACAGGACTAAACATCAAAGCATATAGGTATTATACTAAAGAGCTTTGTCAGCATTTGTGCTTTTCCAAAAACAAACCAGAATATAGTCCTGCATAATAAATTAAACATGATATAAATGTAATCCCTTCACAGTAATGGTATATATCACAATATAAATTTATAACAGGAAGTGTTTCTGAATGGTTATATAGTCCCTTAACAAAGCTTAATTGATATAATAAATGAATAAAAATATTTATTAATTTTGATAACATTTATTGTGCAAAACTCAACTCAGCACTCTATGCTGGAAAATAGGGGTGTCCCAATCCGATATTGATATCGGTCCGATATCAGCCAGAAAACCAATGTCGGATTTTATCAGACTGCATCTAAAATATCCGATATATATTCTATTATATTTATTCAATTGTAGAATACTATATATATTATGTTGAAGGTTAAAATATATGTAACCAATTGGTTAATAATAAATGGGTCAGTTTTTACTATTTCTCTGTGAGAGTAATGTTAGCAAAGGTTTGATCAAGTGATGTTACTAAAAAAAAAAACAGAAATTTGAATCCGATATTTGTTTTCAGGCTGATATCAGATCGATATCGAATCGGGTACCCCTACTTTTTTCATTGTGCCACTTTAAAGCAATAAACTAGCCCAGATAGACAGACTGTATTTCAAAGCCACCTCAGCCTTAACGGTCTGAATGTCACATTTTTTGCTGCATTACAATTGTTGATTGGAGAAGGCATTATTATCAAACCTTCACAATAAAAGAAACATGAATGCTAGAAGCTGTTAATAAGCTTTGTTTCTAAGCTTTTAATAGTGTGATGTAACAATCTTAAAACTGATAGACGTGCTTTTATGTGTAGGACGTCTCATGTTATGTCATGTCTAACCCCAAAAAACAATAATAAATGAATAAAACAAATAAATAAAAAGCACTAATCTTTGACGTGTGAATGTAATCTTGACACAGCTTATTGACAATGTGTGTAAACTCTTAGTGTTATTCTATCCCATTGCTTTTAGGCCTAATAGAGTTACAGTTGAAGCAATCAGAATAAACAACCAGACAAGGACAAATGTCTGTTTCTACAAAACTCTCAGAAGGTTTGCAGATGAGCTTGGCTTTGTGAAAGCACAACTTAACCAGCTTTGGACGTAATCCACTGGTAGTTACTCAACACCATAATTCCTGATGTGACAGGATATTCAACCAGAGATTATTATCTACTGCTAATTTATGTCAAAAAAGAAATGGCATTTTATTTTCATTTAGTATGTTTATTTTGTGTAAAATGATATGTTTTAAAATACAACATTATTATGACTTGATCGAAAATAATAAACGGACCCTTGTTTGCGTGGATCTTTTAGATTTTGTACCCCTGGTCTAAGAAAATGAACTATATGGTAAGAATAACTAGCATTACTTGTTATTTACAGGATATGGTTTAAATCTTCAAGGTTTTTTGTAGTAATTACTCAGCAAATGATAGCCTGCAGAAATGATGTCCTATAGTGAAACGTTTCCAACTAGCAGTCAGCTGGCCCACAAAAGACAGAAAACATGTTCTGATCAAACCACTGGAGTGAAACGTAAACAAGGCCCATCTGGTGTTCAATTTCATGACCATTTACAGTCACAAAGGAAGAGCAAAGCCCTGCGTTCCCAAGCTTTTGTTTAGAATTAGGTTGTTAAATCTAAGACATCTTCTCTTGTGGCCCATGGGCAGTTTTAGCTCTGCCAGTGAACAAGAATGTTTCAGAAGGGACTGGAGTTGAGTCAACCTTAGGGTACGTCACTCTAAGGGCCGCTAGGTTTCTAGTAACAGACGCAACATTTGGAAGTGAGACGACTTATTAAATATACAACTAATACACATAATAAACAGCAAAAAGGTTTACTAACAACATGGTTATTCTCTCCCATAAAGGACACAAATATGCAGCTTAGGACAGAAAACACCATGTTACATCATCAAGGTGTCAAGGTACACTACACTGCAAAGGCAGCAAATATCTTTCATTTCAGGGTCAACCAAATATACTGGTAAAGATAGATGGAAATGAACATTATTGGCCAAAAAATGAAAAAACCCAGTCAGAAAAATGCTAATTATTACCATAGTACCATTGCATTTATGGTTATGAATGTGTACTGACCTTGTCAACTTCTGCAAATCACTAACATTACTTGCAAATAAAAAAGTCATATACAGTAGATTATTAACTTCTTGAATAATGATTACTGATGGAAATCTGAGACTGGTTTTCATTTGCACTTTAACTAATGTAACAACAAACTATTTTGAAAGCACTAATAAAACTGATCTGGGGAAAAAAACATTAACCTTGAAATAACTGATGATGTTCATGTGTTAAACTACAGCGTGTCTGTGATTTATACAAAAGACTGTAATCAACTTCCCTGCATCAGAATAACTGATGCCAATTCATATACAATTTTAGTTAATAGCACCTAAAGAGTCCAGAAAAAAGCTCAACAGATTCATGGTGATTACTTAGTTAAATATTAACTTACACGTCCCATTTTGTTTGTCCAGTTTGTGCTCATGTGTCCACTTTAGGTTTTTCTGTCTTTAATTTAAGTGGACTATATTGCTCACATGTGGTTGTTGGAAAAAGAAACATGGTGAACAACCAGTGGCTAATTTATCTCAAATTTAGATGATTTAGATTCTAAATCATTACCTCCTACTGTCACTTCCAGTGGTGATTGGCTGAGTGTTGCTTTAGGGCCGTTTCCATGGTGACAATGGCTGCGAGTTCAGAGCACTGTATTGTATAGTTTTAAAAGTACTTGCGTAAAACCATATCTGGCTATTTATTATCTATGATGAATACCATGAAAACAAACAGGAGACTTTTATTTATTATTGTGAGTTTAAAAGTATAAAATATATCAATACTTAATAAAATGTATATACGTATGTGTAAATGTGTGAACGTACTGTACAGTATATATGTTTGATGTACATGTATAAACTGTATATATATAGACCTTTGTGTAGAATATATATTGAATGCGTAATGTAAAACTAGTAACATTAGTTTCCTAATTATTATAATATATTTTTTATATAATCAGAGCCTTGTTTTGATTTTTGTGATGTAAGTGTGTATAATAAGCTTTTACACCCTTTAAAAATGACAACATAAATGACAACACAAGTGCACAGTTTATGGAAGCCATAGCAATGACACCAACATTGAGTGCTGAGACAGTTGATGATCTTTTGGATGAGTTTAATACAAAAGTCTGTAATGTCATAGATGTGGTGGCTCCAATCAAAACTAAGAGAAAACCAAACACACAGAAAACACCTTGGAGGAGGACTGAGATAATGCAGAATTTGAAATCTGACTGTAGAAGAGCTGAGCGTAAATGGAGATCAACAAAACTCCAAATTCATCGAGAACTATACAAAATAAGTCTGTGTAAATTCAATGATGGCTTGTTCAAAGCAAGGCAGCAATACTTTTCTGAAATTATTGCCAAAAATGTCAACAACTCTCGCATGTTGTTTTCTGTAATTGAAAAGCTCACAACCCCCCAGATCAGATAGCCCCTGAATTACTGTCAGCTGGAAAATGCAATGAATTTTCTGTATATTTCAACGAAAAAATACAATCAATAAGATCAAACATCAGAACAAACCAGCAAAATAACAAAAAGCTTGAACAGCTTCAACCATTGAGGGAGGAGTCAACTACAATGCTAGAGTTTATTACAGTGAACCCAAAAACAATAGAGGAAACTGTTCAGCAGCTGAATCCATCAACATGTTGCCTTGACACAAAACCCTCAAACTTCTTTAAAACTGTTGTAAAGTCAATTATCACTGATTAGTGTCAGATAATTAACTGATCATTCCAATCAGGCACCGTAACAAAATCCCTGGAAGTAGCTGCTGTTAAACCTCTGTTAAAAAAGAGAACACTGGATGCCTCTATACTGGCTAACTATAGACCAATCAGAACCTTCCATTCATGGCCAAGATCATTGAGAAGGTGGTCTTCAACCAACTGAGTCAATTCTTAACATTCAACAAAATATTTGATAAATTTCAGTCAGAGTTTGGTTCTCATCACAGCACAGAAACTGATCTGATCAAAGTGATCAATGACATAAGGTTGAACACTGATTCAGGAAAAGTATCTGTTCTCATTCTATTGGATCTAAGTCTGCATTTGACACTGTAGATCATACAAGTTTGTTGCACAGATTGTAAACATGGGTTGGACTAAATGTTAAAGTAATGGTTTAAGTTCTACTTGGAGGATCAAAGTTATTTTGTAAACATTGTAAACTTTGAATCTGACAGATTACCAATGTCCTGTGGGGTTCCTCAGGGCTCTGTTCTTGGACCTCTTCTGTTTAGCCTTTATATGCTTCCTTTAGGACACATTTTACACAACTGTAAGGTTGATTATCAGAGCTACGCAGATGATACACAACTATATCTATCACTGAACCCAGATGACTATGGTCCCATTGAGATGTTGTGTGACTGTTTACAAAAAGTAAACTGCTGGATGAGTGAAAACTTCCTTCAACTAAACCATGACAAGATGGAGGTGATTGTCTTTGGTAACAATGAAAAGAGGACTGCTGTCAGCAAGTATCTGAGTCTGGATCTTTAGAAGATAAAGACCAAGTCAAAAACCTTGGTGTTCTGATTGACTCAGATCTGACATTCAGCATCAGATCAAATCTATCACAAAAACATCTTCTACCACCTAAAGAACATCTCCAGAGTGAAAGGTTTAATGACTCAGAAAGATCAGGAGAAACTGGTCCATGCTTTTATCTCCAGCAGACTGGACTATTGTAATGGTCTTCATCAAACATCTACAGCTGGTTCAGAACGCTGCAGCTCAGGTCTGAACCAGAACAAAGAGGTCAGAACACATTAGTCCAGTTTTAAAGTCTTTACACTGGCTCCCAGTCAGCCTCAGAGGAGACTGTAAAGTTCTGCTGCTGGTTATAAATGTGTGAATGGGTTTGGTCCAGAATACATCAGTGAGATGTTAGTCAGGTATGAACCCAGCAGGTCTCTGAGATTTATGGACACAGGTCAGATAGTGGAGCCCAGAGCTCACAGTAACCATGGTGATGCTGTGTTTAGTTGTTATGCTGCAAAGAAGTGGAACAAACTGCAGCAGAGCTGAAGTCAGCATCACATGTGAACATTTTTAAATCAAAGTTAAAGGAACTTTTTTCTCTACTGTGTATGATTGAGAGAGATTTATGGTCATGTTGATGATGTCATGTGTTTGTTGATGATTTTAATTGATTTTACTGATTTTAAATGTTCTTATTGATTTTAAACAGTTGGATGTTTTATCATGTAAAGCACATTGAGTTGCCTTGTGTATGAAATGCACTATATAAATAAACTTGCCTTGCCTTTAGGCTGATTAGTTGGATAATTGAGTCATATGTTTTGTTTTTTTAGTTTTTCTTAAGACTGCCGAAATAAATTAAAATTCAAATGTACCAAAAATGGATACAATGTCTGACATTTATATGGCAGGAGCATCCGGCTGATATGGTATTTTGGTTTAAACACACTCGCCTTGTCATTCAGTGTTTTGCTCTCATTCATGTTTTCTTCTCTTGCTATCTCTCTTTCTTACCATGCCAAATACAGCTCTGTTAAACAGACCTAATAACCTCTTCTCTCTCTAAGCCATCTCGTCTAATAAGATTGGACCAGAGCACCATGACCAACACATGCACAGTAAAGTACACTGGGATTGTAACAATGTAGGTACAGGTTCAAAGGACACAAAAAGGCTAGATTGATATACTTAAAACTTTTAAAAATATATTACTTAGGCAGATACATTGAAATTGTATTGAATTGTGCGAGAGCAAATCGTGCTGAAAGTTTCACATTAAAATCTGTTACCAGAAAAAGCAGCGAGATTCCAAATCCAATGCCACAGAGAGCAAACAATCCACCACTTTAACCTTGTTTAGGTTACACAGTCAGTGCAGGAATGCTGACTAAACGTACACGTTCCTGTGCAAAAGATAAAAGCCGACGTCACTTTTCTCACTAGCCTCGAAAACCTTTGTCAGTTCATGTTATCTCTTAGCTAAGGTTGGGAAACTCGCACAAACAAAAAGTGTTAAAGAAACGGTTATTGACTTTTAGAATAGAATAGAATAGGCCTTTATTGATCCACAGAGGGGAAAGTCACTTTTGCAGCAACACAATAAAGGAGCAGACAGTAGAAATAAAAATAAATATTAACAATAGATAATAGTGCAAAATGTACACGTTACAGCAATCAGCTATTGTTAAAATACATAAGGGGCTGGTTTAGCCAGGTAAGGGAGTGTTGGGGCTTATATTTTCACAACACAAGATTCATAATAATACACATTTAATAATAATAACTTATGGTTGAACTAAATGATAAAATTAAAAATCCTAAGGTGAAATTTTGATATATTCTATATGATTTATGCAAACTGTGTGTAAGCACTGCTTTAGGTCATGTTTTATAAAACCAAACATTGAGACCAGGCAACCGTCATAAATAAAAAGAAACCTTTCACTTGGTTTAAAAAGCTACTTAGCACAGACGTCTGTTATAACACTTGTGCTATTCGTACAAAGTGTCATTGAAGGAGTAGTCTCCCTGACAGAATTCCAGTAATGACAATTACTGGTATAAAAATAACATTTTTAATTAAGGATTTAATGTAGTTTTACACAGCAGAAAAAAAACATCTTCAGCAGATAAAGCATCTGTTAAACCTCAGTTTCACCAAGAAATATTATTGAGTCTTCTTGGCCCACCTCACATCCTCTGTATATGTAATTACACAATTCTATTTTTGCCCTCTTCTTATCTTTATTATCATGCTCCTCAACCCTGTCCTGGTCCCATGGCCTTCTCTTTTATCTCCTCTATACTCCCACAAGTCTCCAAACTAAAGCATCTCATGATAATGCAGCAGTTGTTCTGTGTTTTAAGTCACATACATTTTACTTTAAGTTGCTAACTTTATGAATTGATCAACTTAAGATTCAGAATTAGGGTTGTACAAGCCAATAACTTCCATTATTGTTACATTTTCACACTTTTATCAGACCAATCAGTGATTTTGCACTATTTTTACCCTTTTCAGCCAGTGTTGCTATCTGCTAAACTCACTAAAATACATCTAAAACCACTCCTTACTGACTGGAGTTATTTAACAAAGTTGAAGAAGATTGTTCTCGTCCGCAATAAGCATCCTAGAGCTTTAGTGTCACGTTGCCATCTTATATTCCAACTTTTTAAAATCAAACTCTGTAACATTATCCCAAAGCCCAGACTTCCATTTGTCACTTTAAATGCCACCAAAAAAATGATAGTTTTTGAACTGGAATGAACAGACAGGCAAAAGAAAAACATCAAATCTATGGATGGGACAATTTTTAGTTTTGGAAACATCATTCAGTGCAGTTCTATTTGCAATAAAGAGCTTCTTGGGTAAATATGCTTTCATGTCTTAATTGATTAACAAATTTAAAGTTTTAATTATTTATATTTTCTATGATCGAAGAATAGCAAAAGTCATTTTCTTCATTCATTTAATAAAGCACTTTGTTTTTTCTTTGGAATTGAAGTAAAAATGTAGGTGAACTTTTATCCACAAAAGCAGAGTTAGAAATGGATTTGTATAAAAAGTCAAAATATGAGGGAAGTTATCAACTTTTATTTTGTTATTGGCAATAGAAGTAATGTTGTCAAGCACATCTTCCATATATTCATCCTCTGCTGAACCAGTCCTTGAATTTTAGACATTTTTACGACAAAGTACAGAATAGTGAGGGTCATTTTAAGTCCATGGCCACTCAGGGTTTCTCTGTAAACACACTGGGTCAAGGCTTTGATGTTGTCTCTTATTTTAACACATACATGTTTTAAACAAAAATAAGGATCACTCACATATAAAATACCATAAGACCTCGTTGGAGGGCCTCCGATCAAAAAAAAAAAAAAAGTAATGGAAATTACGGAATTCACTTCCTGAAATGGAAATATCAATATTTCCATTTCAGGAAGTGAAGACCCTTACATGCATGTTTTTGGATCAATATCACACATTTACACACATTTTTTGCAGTTAACAGGTGACAAAGAGACAAACCAAATGTGTTTGGAACATATCACATGTTTCCATTATATTTTTCCATCATGAAAAGACATGACGTAATGTTTAGCAAGTTTAGCAAAGGTATGGACGTCTAATCATGCTTGAAAGATATGAAATTATTAATAATTGTTTACTCAATTAACCATGTTTGGCACAATTGGGGGAATTTTAATATCCAGTAATGGCATCTGAATAGGGAAAGCTGATGGAAAAATAGAAATGGATAAAAATCTAATTTTTAAACAGAAAATAGAGTTTTTACTTTTTTCCCCTTTACAACACAAGCACAGATTTATCATATCTTTAAAAAAAGAAATGCAATATTATTTTAATTAGGAAGGTTGTGACATAAGCAGAAAATTTGTGTTTTTAATGATAACATTTCCCAGTCTGTCTGACAGACAGTGTTTTATCTTTATGAGGTGATAAGATCTACATAAAAATGTCAGAAAGGGATATAAAATAACTAGTCAATCAGTAACTAAGTAAACATGTGTGTTACCACAGCTAAGGATAATATACCTCATATTGAGGACCTTCCAATTCCTCCAGTAGTTTAAATGATGGTTTGAAGACAGAGATTAGCATAATCCCGACCCTAGTGCTGAAGCACACCAAACTTCTATGGCCTCCAGCGGACGCAATTTGGCCCCTAGTTGAAAGCAAACCACATACCACACACGCACTTTAAAGACAGTAGCTGTGCTCCTCTAATAACTAAAATTGCATTAAAAACTGATTAAAGTACAATGTCCTTTTCTGTTTATAAATTGTGAGATTACTTGCTTTGAAGCTGGGGAGCTGTAGTAACTAGATCAGCATTATATAATCACAATGTCACAAAAATCTAAATAAATATGCAATAAAGAGAACTGCTACTTGACATTTAAAATACAGGCCCAACAGCATTAGGGCCATATTTAAAAAAAAAAAGAGAGAATTGTAAATCCTGGCTACAATAAATTGGGAAGAAAAACAATTGGAGCCATAATGCTGGCTCAACATAATCCAGGAGTAGTTGCTAAGGCAACTTGCTCTGTGAATATATGTTCATATTAATGAGACTGATTGATATGTAAGCTGCACAGAACAGAACACCGTGTGCTTGTTTTTTAAAAAGTTGTTGGACTTTGAGGCACAAATTACTGGTTATTACTATTATTACTTTGTCTGGATAGAGCTTTAAATCCCTGTTAGACTGTAAAATCCTATTCAAAGGAACAACTTTTTAGTTGAAACTATTGTTTACATTGATTTCTTTGCCATCAGTTCCTACAGATTCTCTAAAGAAGTAGTTTTGTCCCACGTGGCTTGCAGATGCACAGGACTGAGGATTTATTAAATAAATGTATTCATAAATTAGAGTTAATAAAAAATGTTTAATTTTACTCCAGTATTATTTACCAAATATTGTCCTTTGCTTTTTGTTATTAATAATCTCGCTGCTCGACTGATGATGGCTTTGGAATCAGGTTGTGTTAGAACTACGGTAATGATTGAGAAGTAAGAGCAATAAAAATCTGTGAGAAGGACAGACGAGCGCCGTGTGGAGACACAGTCACCTTCTCTCCATTTCACCACTGCTTGTTGTGGAGAGTTAGTATAAATCAACACATTTACGAGCATGGACCGAATACTGAAAAATACCTTCTTCAACCCAATACTTATCATTTTAAAATCAGCATCACTACTATAGCGCTGCGCTTTCATTATTATTTAATTTCCTGATATATAGTTTATCATTTTTTAATCAGACGGAGGGTTGGTCTCAGTTCTGGTGATCTTAGATCTCAGTGCAGCCTTTGATACAGTGGATCATCATCTACTGCTGCAGAGACTGGAAAGTGTTTTTGGGATTAAAGAAACAGCGCTGGGTTGGTTTAAATCCTACCAATCAGACAGAACCCACTTTGTTCATGTTAATAATCTCTCCTCAGCCAGAGTTAATCATGGAGTTCCACAAGGTTCAGTTTTAGGACCAATACTCTTTACATTATATATGCTTCCACTAGGTAACATTATCAGAGAACATTATATACATTTCCATTGCTATGCAGATGATACACAGCTTTATCTCTCAATGAAATCAGATGAAACTCATCAGTTATTAAAACTCCAGGATTGTCTTAATGACATCACATCCTGGATGAGTCAAAACTTTCTCCTTCTTAACCAGGATAAAACCATAGTGATTTTATTTGGTCTAAAACACCTCAGAAATGGTCAGATTAATCTCATCCAGAGATATTATCTTTGGATGAGATTAGATATTCGCTCTGTCACCCAGCATGACAGTAAAAAAAAAAAAAAAACTTAGGCGTTATCTTTGATACTGACTAATCCTTTAATTCTCATATTAAACAAATCACAAGGACAGCCTTCTTCCACCTCTGTAATATCTATAAAATCAAGAATATCTTGGTCCAGAGTGATGCGGAAAAACTAATCCATGCATGTGTTACATCTAGATTAGATTATTGTAACTCTCTACTGTCAGGATGTCCTAGTAACTCACTAAAAAGTCTCCAGTTAATTCAGAATGCTGCAGCTAGAATACTAACAGGTACTAACAGGAGAGAACATATTTCTACAGTATTGGCTTCTCTTCATTGGCTTCCTGTAAAATCTAGAATAGAGTTTAAAATCATCCTGTTAACATACAAAGATCTACATGATCTGGCTCCTGTATGTCTATAGAGACCTGTTAGTGTCCTATCGTCCAGGTAGATCACTCTGCTGGTCTTCTGGAAGTCCTAAAGTATCTAGAAGTAGAACAGGAGGAAGAGCTTTCAGCTACCAGGCTCCTCCCCTTTAGAACCAGCTCCCAGTCTCAGTACAGGAGGCTGTTACTCTACACCTTTAAGGCTAAACTTAAAACCTACTTATATGCTGAAACGTATACCATATAATAGCATTAACTTAACCGCTACAGCAGACATGGACTCGTCAATAAACGGTCACACTTACAGACCTTAGAATCACTGTTAGCTTATCAATAAACAGGAAGAGATTGATCACCTTTATAATAAGTGCTGACTAGGCACTGGGAGTGAGGCCCAAGGCCAACACATGATGACTTGATAATAATGTATCATGTTTTTCTGCAGTCAGTGTCTTCTCCTCGTCCTTCTCTCTCTGCTCTGTTTCAGGTGAAGCTGATGATGTCACTTCCTGATCTGTGGTTCACGGCTCAACTAGCCTGGAACACTCTGATGTTCTATCTCTCTATCCTGTTCTGTTGGTCCTTCTGTCCACTAACCACAACCAGTCCACGCAGATGGCTGCCAGCTCTGAACCTAGTTCTAACAGAGATTTATTCCTGTTAAAAGGCAGTCATTTCTTCCCACTGTCGCTAAATGCTTGTTCATGTGGATCTTGCTGGGTTTTTTGTTACTTATGATTATTTATTTTGATAAGTGCATTGAGATGACTTGTTGTAAATTGCGCCATACAAATAAAGTTGAACTGAATTTTACCTCTTTCCTCGCGTGACCTTTTTCTCCTTGACTCCTCACTTTGCCGAGCAAAAATGTAAACAACGCAGGTTCTGTGCCGCTCTCGGGTTACTTCTGCGTCTTCTTTGTTGGCGTTTATAGCGGTTGGCTCCACATTTATTGGGATGGTAGCAGGGGTTGCAAGGCTTTGTTGTCACGTGGCATTTGCTATGTTATGCCACCATCCCCCGCGCAGGAAATGGTGGCACGGACGTACAGACGTGCTATGTGAATTTAAAAAAAAGGCGTACCATAAAGATGACAATGTTTATCAATGTTTTTGTTGTGCATTATTGTAACTGAATTGTTAATTATTCGGTGTATCGATAAGGATCAATGTATTGTTACACCACTCGTACTCGACAGGATGTCACCTGATTTCTTCACAATAAAGTCAACTGTAAGTGGAATTATGATGACTTGGCAGTGCTTTAGAATAACTTCAGCTCACAGTAGTAGGCCACATACAAATACAAAGCAGGGTGAGTGGATGCTGATACACATTGTGTGCAGAGGTCAATAACTTTCTGCAGAAACGGTTGCTTCTGAACTCTGAACTTCATGTGTCTAAAGAGCTTTATGGAATTAGTTTCTATGGGAAAAAAGCTGCATTGACGCTATACATCACCAAGTGTAAGTAAAATGTCAGACGCAGTGATGTAAAGAATAGTGCCACTCGACTCTGGAGCAATGGAAGGATGAATCCCACTTCTGGAAGAGTCTGGCATGGATGGTTGCCAGAAAAACAATACTCATCAGACTCACTGCATTGTGCCAAACGTAATGTTGAGATGGAAGGAACAGGTAATACGTGATAGCTAAAGTATAAATAGCTGTAAAAGCTAAAAAGACCTCTTACAATAATTAAACCCTATAGATGAGGAATGGTACTGATGTGTGATGGCAGATATGTGGATAACCTTCAACAATGTAGGGAAACTTTAGATTTCTGTTGTCCATCAGATTTTTTGTGCTACAAACTAGGGCTGGGCAATATATTGTGATTCAAGATATATCAAGTTTTCTATTTTGAGAATTAAACCATCGACTGTATCGAGATATATATATATATATATATATATATATATTTAAACTTGTTTTTATTTATACAATCACATGAAATAGTTAACGAAAAAATTTCAAGATTTCTATCGAATATCGCTATTTTGAGAAAAAATATTGAAATATGAGTTTTGGTCCATATTGCCCAGCCCTACTACAAACTTCATCCTATCAACTTCAGGAATTATCTCAATCCTAGTTACATTATATGTATTACTTCTACAGTCTTTCTGAAAAAAATGCTTCATTTCGGTTTTACAACCTTGGGTCTTCTAAATGATTCATCCAAACGCAATTATATAAATATGCAAGTGTATTATTTAACACTTACAAATTACTGTTGTTCAATTAACTTTTTTTTTTTTTTTTTTTTTTAAATCATGAGAATCTTATCTAAACTTAAAAATTGAAAGTCGTGATATGTAATGTTTTTGTTAAAAAATGTGACAGATTAATCTCACCATGTTTAAACTGCCATTCATGCATTAGTCTTTCAATATCTTGCTACAGGTAAGCCACTGCACGAACAAATATTTGGTCTTACATCTTCACAAATGATGCAGGTACAACAGTTATTACTGAAAACACTGTCTCCCTTTGTTAAAAAAACAAAACTTAGGTTTGTGTTGATCTATTGCTGAGGATTAAAGCAGCAAGAGTTGGGGAAACAAAGCCAGTTTGAAGAGTACACCATCCATGGGAATAAAACAGCAACTCACTATGTTTCTACAGGACAGTCGCCTACGCAGCCACTTCCTGCGGCACAAAATAAAGGTTAAAAGCGAACTGGTGAATCACTGCAGACGATACGATAAACAATGAAAAACAAACAAAGCAAATATTGGTTTAACATGAAGACAACCAAAATAATCAAAAATGATTCGTCTTAATCAGCATGACAACATCTATGTTTAATTCAGCAACAAATCATTTCTAATTTCCTATGACAGTCCAATACATGACCAAAGTACAAAGGTTTAATGCAATCATTCAAAGGTGTGTCTGAGTCAGTTCTGACACTAAATATCCCATCAAATGTAAACATTTTAAATATTAATTAAATCTTATTCATAATTAGGGGTGAGTATTGGCAAGGATGTTGCAATACGATATGTCACGATATAATATTATCACGATATCTTGCTATATTGCAATATTCTACCCAGTTAATATCAAAATTAAATGTACAGATGCGGCTGTTTCTCTGCTAACACCTCAGCAGGATGTCTTGCTACTGTAGGTGAGCTCGTGAGTTAGCCGTGTCCCCACAATATTTCACGGGAGTGAGGCAAATCTTGCAGACGTTGTCTTTACCAAGCTTGTTTTTATTCCCTTTGAATTGGAAGCCAAAGTACTTCCAAACGTCAGCTTTGTACTGTGGAGGCGTTGTTATTTTGTGAGCCATGTTGTTTGGGATTTCAGTCAGTCCGCTTCTGCCACTGTGACCTTGACTACAGAAATGGCGCTGCGCCGCACAGCATAGTGGCTCTATGGTGCCATCTACCAGAGTGGAAGTGCGGAAGTGGCACAAAAAGAACAGGACCTGGTCAACATGCCCAGTAGTTAGGCTGCTCTGCTGAGAAGTGACAATGCCTCCAACAGTAGAAAACACACATCCAAGAAAATGTGAAAAATACAGAAAATACAAAAAAAAAAATATATATATATATATATGTTTTTTTTTTTTTAAATCAATTAAAAAAGAATAAAAAATAAATTCAAAATCGGCACCCAAAAACTCTTAATGTATCGTGAAATTAAAAAAATGTTCGCACCCCTATTCATAATACTATTAAAGCTTTAGTTATTGTACCAGAAAGAGTTGTGCAAACTAACAGAAAAAAAAAAAAAAAAACCTGAATTTTAAAAAATTGATGTGGAAAACAAAATTTGGGAAAGAAATTAAAACCCATATGCATTTAAATGTATGAAATATTTTTAAAAAATCGTAAATCGAAGCAAAATTGCATTATCTGTAAGAAAAATCGCAATTAGGTTTTTTTTGTCAAAATTGGGCAGCCCTATCTCCTACACTGTGCTTTTGACCCCCTATGCTGTGATTCAACCACTGTAAGGGGCTTTTTTGTTATTTTTTCCTGTTTTAATCAGTACCGTTGAAATAACTGTTGCACACTTGGAAACAAAAGGGACTACCAGGCGTGCACTGGTTGTTAAAACTGTCTTTTTAATCTGCATAACTGAGTAACAAATACTGTACATCAGCCGTATCAACTATTTAATACAGGCGATTTGCTCGGATGCTCCCTGAGGACCCCTGCAGCCACTTAGCTGCCCCTTTTGTTGCTAAAGCAACATTGAATAAAGGCAATTCAACGTGTTTTCCATGTAAACCACAATTCGGAATTACTATTTCCATGTAAACACGAAGCAGAATACTTTAATTCAGAATTATTTAATTCAGAATAATTAATTCCAAATGAAAAAAAAAAAACATCAGTAACTGTGGCCAATAACGTGCATCCCTAATCTTAAATGTCATGTTAAACTATATTGTATTTTCATGTAAATGTCTCTGAGATCCAGATTATTTTCTTATTAAAGGATCTCCATATTTAAAGTGTTACTTTGATGCAACAGTGCTTATATATAATCTTGGGGAACTTCAGTAACCATTGATGCACCTATAGGCAAACCGTGGTCAGGCACCAGCACATGATTCTGTGAATATACAGGCTTGTGTTGTTCCCATCAAAAAATAGCATCCCCGTGGGTAGTGTACACAAACTAGCCTGAATAATGTAATGTCATGGAAGTCATGTGTGCGTGACCTACAACATCCTGGACAAAGCTCGTCCCTGAAGCACAGCTTTTTCAGACTCTATCCTTTAATTTAAAAAGTGTGAAACAGTAATCATCGTGTACAAACGATCCTTTATGTTGACATTAGCATGGAAATTGAACAGCAGTGATATTCTTATAGCTATTAGACTGAAAAAGTCAAGTCTGTTAAACATTTGGATGATTTTCAAAAGGCAGCATAACCATTAGAGGTCAACCCAATTCAACCTATATAATATACATTTGTTTAGTGTTTCAATACCAGTATAATGTTAGTGATTACTACCCGGGTACTTATTAAACATAACTATTTGGTGCACGAATCAACCACTAAATGATGTGTTGTAGTAAATTAATCACTGTTTGCAGCTAAATTGTTTGGGGAAATTACTAATGCATGTTTCCAGCACATACTGTATGAGCACATGTTGGTACAACATTAGCACACATATGTAAACACATAAAAACACACGTACAGCACAAGCAAACATATGGACAATCATTTCAACCAGCATAGCTTAAAGAAGGCGTTTGGGGTGACAAAAGGTAGCAAAAAAATTCTATATTGAACTACAATAATTGAAAGAAAATATAATGGGCCCTTATAATTATGCTTTTGCAAAAAAATATGTGGCATTAGCGTAGCTTTTACAATTCCAAATTGCTTTTAAAGTGTGTATACAAAACACAAATGATCCCATTTTTTAGTAAAATCAACTGGTGAACATAGTAAAAAGACCCCATTGACCACATGTGTCAAACTCAATGCCCAGGGGCCAAATCCAGTCCTTTAGAATAGACAATCAAATTCAGCATGCAAAAGAAAGTTATAATAAATAATATTAAATTATTGTCTAAATTATCAAATAATCTACAGTTATAGATCTCTCAGCCCTTCTAAATTCCATGAAACTTCACAATATTTGGAGGATTCGCAATTTTCCCATGCTTTTATCACATGATGACAGTCAGTTTTAATCTCAAATTATTTAAATAATTCTCAATTTTTCCAAAATCCTGCAATTTTCTTTGAAATAATTCACAAAATTTCCTCAAATTACATAAAAATGGGTCACAAAATCAAATAAATTGAAATTAAAGATCCTGCAGGGACCGATATCTGCCACTTAATGCTTAACGATATTATCAGTGCCGTACATTTTTTATCATTTATTTATACTCAGAAGTACAAACTAGAGCACAATAATAATTAAATTGCTTATTTTCCCACCTAAAATCTGCAGCCCACTCAACTAACTTGTCAAACTGTCTCACCTGAACTCAAAAACATAGCACGCTTTAGGCAATCAATGAATAATGCAGAGATGAGGCAGATTCAAGTTGTCACAAAGCTTCCAGTCACCTTTAACCCCTTCAATCCACTCACACACACACTCTATATATATATATATATATATATATATATATATACAGTCAGTGTCATTCACACAATCTATTTAAATTCAAGCAATTGCAGAAGGAAAAGTAAAAATACCAACTTACGCTCAAAATCAGAATCATCATCCTCATCATCGTCACCGTTGGACTCCGTTTGCATGGGCTCCCCATCAAACATCACCCCTTTGCCCAACTTTACACCCATTCCACCTCCATCCTGACTTCTGGTGTCTCGCAAGCGAGTGAAGTACTGAACGGCAAAATCCACCAGGTCTGACGGCCTCTGTCTCAGCACCTCCACAGTGTATCCCTGTAGTAGCTCCGTCAGCCCCACCGGTATCTCAATACTCATGGCTGTGTGTGGCTCAGAGGCAGCGTTAGATAACCTGGAGAAAAAGGAGGAAAACTTCACTTCCAAAACAGTTTCATCTTTAGAACTAAAGCAGTATTGGCAGGAGACAGTTTGAGAATCATTCTGTATAACAGCTGAATAAATACAAAGATTATTAACAAACAAATAGAAATCAAAGTATTAATTCTTACAAGGGCTGAAACAATTCCTCGAATAATTTGACGACAAAAAAGCCTTGAGCCTTTGTTTGTTTCATGTCACCAAAGTCTGTATCACGTGATGGCCGCTTTGTACGAGCAGGATCAGGCCAGCTGTGGGGCGTTTTGGATGGGCTACAAAACCGCCTTCGTGGGTTTTCCGGTAGCTTTTCATCAACCAATCAGAAAGCCTTTGAAAAAAACTTAATTTCTGCTACTTGACTTTCGTCAAAGTCAAGTAAAAGTCATCGATTAATTGATGAAAAAAATCGACAGAATACTCGATTACAAAAATATTCGATAGCGGCAGCACTAATTGTTACATAATGTTTAAAGTTGTGCATAGATATCAACTTTATTGTTATTCAGATTTGCAAACAGTTCTCTTTAAAACGAGTTTGTTTCAAACTTTAGGCTCAGCAGTAACGTTTCATGGTCGTTTTCACAGTACATCAGAAGCTCCTTATCGTGATTCGAGAACCCAAACATCAGCAGCTGCAAAGGGCAGATATGAGTCTAAACATAGTGGTTCTCAAAGTGTGGGACCAATGATTGGTGGGAGTCACTTTATATATTATTACAGTAAGTACACAGAACTGCAATAAAAAAATTAATTCATTTGGTTCAAGTTCAGTTTGAGATTTATCTATATTACAATGTGTGAATGGATGTTTTATATACATCACTTTTTATTTGCCTTTCATTTTTCACAAACTAAACATGTCCATCAGGTTCCACTGCAGTCAGCAGTATTATGGTTTAACAAATAAACAAAAGGGTTTGGAGTAGATGATAAAATAATAATCTACAGGACAAACTAAAAAAAACTTCCTAAACAAACAATAAAGTGTCCTGAGTTTTAGGTTTTCTTGTAGATCAAAATTTTAAAAATGTCCAAATGCAGCAGCTTTGTGAATATTTAAATATAAAATAATCTGCAACAGTTTACAAGATAAAAGCTCCTAAAAGTCAAACATTCTAAAAAAATAAATAAAGTGCAAGCACGCAAATGCTCACATGACCAGAGGGGCGTTCCCAGGTTAAATTCAAACTCTGAGTATCCCATTCCTAAACACGAGGTATGTTCTTCTCTGAGTCTGTTACCATGGCAACATTGTCCTAAACCTGGTCGTTGGCAGGTTTTAACAAAGAAACCTTGGGTTTTTACCTGGCTCCGCCCACCTGAACATCACTTCTCAAAGAACACTAATGTACCTTGACACTGTTCTCTGATTATTAATAATGGTACGCTGTTTAATACTGTAATATAGGTGGAAGTATGGCGATCATAACGTAAAAGTTACTGTGGCGTAACGAGTTAAGGCTCCGTTCATGGGAGCGTAGCGGTTTTTTTTAATGACGTATTTTTTGGACGTCAACATGACTCTGGCGACTACGTTACACTAAAAATCAATATAAATGACACAATGTCAAGCTGCTTTCACTGTCGTTATAACCACTGTAACGGGAGGGCTCTATGCAGCATCCCTCTGCTGCTGCCCCGCCTCCTCAAACACATTTTATTAATATTAATAAAGCTCGTCACATCCCTGGAGCGATGAAGTGATGAAGCGACCAAAAAGCTGGACTAATCATGGGCGATTAAAGGCTATAGTCACTGAAGTGGTGTTCTTAGTGAATGCACCTTGGCTTTAGAACAGGCTCATATTCCACAAACACCAGCTTATTTCACAAATAAATATTGAAATATGAGTTTTGGCTCAAATCGTCCAGCACTAAGTGACTTACAGAAATGTCGCAGAAAAACAAGCTGTCAACTTGAGTGGGTGGCTAAACTGAGCTAGCTGAGCAGCTAACAACAGCATGAAAAAGCACAGTTAGGTGGATCACTAGAATAGAATAGAATACTTTTATTGTCATTATACAGAAAATACAACTAAATTATGAGACAACTCTTGTGGTGTGATATAAAGACAAAATCAAAAGATAGATAAGTGTATTTACAAGAGGAGTCACTAAGACAATAAGAAAAATACAGTGAGAACAACAAGCATAAATATATTGCAAGTAAGTCCTAACCCTAAACAAGCCACACTACAGAACTCACTCACACGTGCTGTCTCTTAAAGGTGAAAAAGCCAAAAGTGGAACATATTGTGCAGCTGTTTGTTAATAACTGAGCCTATGTGACATTTTTTTAAATTTAATCCAGAATTGTCTTTCTGGTCAGACTGAGTTAAAAATATTGAAATTTAATTCATAGAAGACAGTGCATATACTGTGTCTGAATGACATTTTCCAACAGTAAATTTAATACATAATTGTCTCTCTGATGAGACTTTATCAAGTTAAAAATATCGACAAATATATCGTATATAGCCATTATGAGAACAATTATTGAGAAATGAGTTTTGGTCCTTATCGTCCAGCACTAAGTGACTTACAGAAATGTCGCAGAAAAACGAGCTGTCAAGTTGGGTGGGTGGTCAAACCGAGCTAGCTGAGCGGCTAAAAAGCTAATGGCTAATGTGCATGTTATTTAATCCTCTTTGAGCTCAATTCTTAGCTTGTACTCACTGTAGTCAACGACTAACACTACAGTTACAGAGGGCTGAGTGTCTCTGAATGATAATCGTAAGTTAAACGCCGCAGGTGTTAGCTGTCATGCTAACTGAGGAGCCAACCTTCAGGAAAACACGCTTATAACAGTTCACTTACAGTGTAGAACACACGGTAGTTTGATTCAGTGGTGCCGCGCACACGGTGTAAGTAAACAAGTGTCCGTTAATAAGAACATTACGGTACTTACTGTAGGTTTTGTGTCCCCGGCTAAACTAAACTAGCCAGTCCCTCCTTCCTCCTCCTCCTTCCTTTTCTTCTTCTCTTATTATGTCGCCTCTTCTTCTTCTTCTTCTTTTGTATCGAGCGTAGCGTCTGTTTCCCTCCACAGCCTCCCGCCACTTGTTAGGTCCAAGTCTGACAATTTAACACCAAAAACGTCTATAAAGTGGCTGTTTTCCCGTGGGCAGCCAGCTGCACCGGGGAACAGAGAGAGGAAATAGTGGTGAGGGTGGGACTAGCCTGGATGTGACACTGAGGGGAGAGCTGCTAAGCTAACAATGCTAACTCACTTCGTTCAAAACCAGGTGATTAAATCCTGTTAGTTATCTAGAACCACCTGGAGCTCCAACAGAAACACCACATTAAAAACGTGTTATCCTGATATTCTAATCCTGATATTATCCTATCAGTAGTTTGTCTGAAAAATGTAAAGTGAATCTGTAATAAATGCCATTAAAGCTCAGCTGTAGAATATAAAGCCACTGTTTCTAAAACACCAATGAAACTGTGGAAGTGGGCGGGGCCAGTAAAAAGGATGATTGATGATGAAGACAGCCAATCAGGATGAAGCTTAACAATACTCCGGCCAATGATATGCAGGTAGAGAAGGAGAGGCGGAACCTGAAGGCAGAATCTTTTATTATTATTATTATTGAGCAAAAGTGTACAGTATATACAGATAACAAGGTACTTAAATGTAACCTTTCTTTTACTTATATTGTTATTTCTTTAATCCTTTATTTTTCTGTACTCTGTAAACCGGCTTTGAGTCCCAAAAAGCGCTATATGATGTATTATAATTATAATTATTATATGCAACCATCAGTAGAACAATAAATAATGTAAATTAATAATAAGCAAACAATAAAACAGTCTCAGACATTTCTCTTTGCACCGTCTCTTAAATTATTATTATTATTATTATTATTATTATTATTATTATTATTATTATTATTATTATTATTATTATTATTATTATCTTGTTATTTTATCGAGTTTGCACATTCTAGTCTAACTACTGTTTATATTTATACTTATTATCATCTTTTCTAGTTGATTGTTTATTATTGAATGTTTTCACTATTGGAGAGAGCACAGTTGACCGAGTCAAATTCCTCGTGTGTACAACATACACTTGGCGAATAAAGATGATTCTGATTCTGATTCTGATTCTGATATGTAAATATCTATATTCTTATACTTTTTATATTATTTTTCTATTTCTATGCATACTGTATGTATTGTTGTATTTATCTCCTTCATTGCTCTATGTTTCCTTTTGTTGTTTGTTTTTCTTACATTTTATCTGATCTGTAATGACATTTATTCACTATGAGATCAATAAAAGTGACTCTACTTTAATAGATAGGATAGTTTATTAAAATCAATACCACAAGTTCAATCTACACCACATATGTCAAACTCAAGGCTCGAGGGCCAAACTCGGCCCGCCACAGCATCTAGTCCGGCCTGCAGGATGATTTAGAGCAAAAACAGGTCATTTAGTAAATTATCATATAAGTTGCAAAACTACATTATTTACAGCTATTTTTAATCCCAATTATTTTTTTAAAACATGGAAAATTCTCGCAAATTCTCCCACAGAATTCTGGCAAATTACAAATGTTGAGAAAATAATTTATAATTCATGGTCAGTGTGTGTGTGTGTGTGTGTGTGTGTGTGTGTGTGTAGAGCATCCTCTCTACTAAAGCCGTTGTCATGGTCACTGGCTTTAATTCCCTAAACCTTGCTCTGATTGGCTGATTTGTCTCAGCTACAGTAGAGATAATCTTTTCTGCTCCTCCTGCTAAACAATGTTATTCTATTCTAGAACATGGTTTTATAATGAATGAACAAAGTAGCTTTTTACATGTTTTTCATCAGTTACAAACGTCTACATCTACACATAACATAATGACACGTGACTCTGGAGCCTTACTGTCTTATCCTTTCACTCATAAACACTTTTGTATTTTCATAGAGAAAATTATTTTGGGCAAATCAAGAATAAAGTTGAAATGTGGATATTAAAGACGAAATGTTGATATCAAAGTTAAAATTCCGAGAATAAAGTTGAAATGAAATGTCAAGATTGTGGACATTTAAAAAATAAACAGAAAATACATAATGGTGATAAAAGTCAAATGAGTAAATTGTAGTCATAGTCATTCATATTCTAATCTTTTATAGTCTCTGCTTTTTTCTTTTTACAAAGATCATCTGTTGGGAATCGATGTTGTAGCAAAATAACAGTTTTCTTTCTAAAGGATGGAGGAGAGCTAGAAAGTAGGCCATAGCACTAAGGAGAAAGTGAACGAGATTGCATGTCTTATATTATTTTATACTTCCCTTATTAGAACTGATCAGTGATTAAAGCATTTTGTGACAATGCTACTATGAATACCTGTAAAAGATGTACAGTAATATAGTCCGTTACCGTCAGTGAATAAAAAACTCTTTGATGAACTTATTTCATTTACAGTAGTATAAAAAAAGCATAAGCTACATTTGTATTATTTTCTAAGATTCAATCAATTGATGTGTTTTTTGTGACATGCTGGGCTTTTATTGTGGTAGTGCTTTGGCAGAGGAAGTGGGTCAACTTTCGCTAAAACTCAATGGGATGAAAATAAAGAAACGTGAGTGAAATCCTAGATTCATTCATATCTGAAGCTGTTTGTTAATGAATGTAATGGCTCAATGCTGCCCCCTACTGTTCACTGTTGATCTGACTTTAAACAAATATTTCATAAAACCAAAATAAAGCGGTTATTAAGTCAGTGATTCTCAACATGTGTCTCTATGTCTTCATTTTCATTATTCCATCAGAAAACCTTAAAAAGAGAATCTTGTTAAGCCCCTCCCCCTTTTTTAAAACCTATTTTTGCAACTCCCTTTGTCCCATTTTTGCCCCTTTTCAACATTTTTGACGCTTTTCAGATTTTAGCTTTTTTTGCAAATAAATACCCATTTCATCCTTTTTTGTCCATTTCTACAAAATATTTTTGATACTTTTATTCAATTTTTGCTCTTTCTTTAACCTTTTGTTATTGCCATTTTTCATCCAAATAAGCCACATTTTGCCTAAATCCCACTTATTTCCTTTTCATCTAATGTTTGCCACATTTCTTTTATTTAAGTTTCCTTTGCCGTTACACATATACTGTACTGTATACTGTACCTCCCGTTTCCTCTTTGTTGCCTCTCATGATGACTTTTTTGTCTATTTAGTAAATTTTTACTCTTTTTTTGCAAAGTTTTTACCTGTTTTTTTTGTCATTTTTTGTCATTTTTTGCTACTTTCTGACAATTAGTTGATTAAATGTGTTTTGTTAGGCATACTGTAGATCTTCTATTGTGGACATTTCTAAGGTTTTTGGTCACATTTGTAAGAACAGTGAATAAATAAAGGTTGATTTGACTCCACTTGTTTATCTGTGATTTAAAATAGATACAGTATCTTTCACCAGCCATATTTATGAATAAAGCCATCAGCTACTGAAACATTACATGAAAGAAAGAGAAACTCTTCAAACACATATTGTAGCGTGATCAGATGAATCTGAGAATCTTCACACACACTTTGAAGAGATTGGAATCAAAGTGACATTATGCATGTTATCAATGTCACCATCCACATACACAGTGTGTGTAAATGTGAGCAAAGCATTGGTGATAGAAGCTGTGTATGTTTCTACATCGTCCAGTTTTAATGAACAATAAACACTGAAATGAATGAAATCACACGTGTTGAACAGTCTAGTAGTTTATTGTGTAAGAGTGTGTGCACAATATGAACAGTCTAGAAACAAGTAATCACACATCATTCCATACCAACCACTATATACAGCTTATATACAACACTTAAAATCAATCATCAATTTCTGATATTCAACGTATAATGTGAGAGTAAAACTATATATTTATCTCCATCTTTATTAAAATATGTAATATTCAGTTTGTCACTTGATAACTGTGTATCAGCACTTGAATATTCAAATAAATCATGTATTTAAAGTGTTAAAAAGATGAAAATGAGCAGCTCACATGTTTATAAGGAAGACTCTAGAATCAGGGAAAATAGAATTTGTTGTACATTATACATAAAAGCATGGATTTAGTTAGATTTATTGATCACATTCATATTACATATGTTTGTGGATGGTTTCCCACACACATACATATAAACCTATATATTTACACACTTAACAGTAACTTCTGTGATTATTTTTATGACCGCCTTCTTCTAAAATGCAACGTGCTTCTTTGTAACAAAGTATAAAAGTAATATTTGTGTTTTGAACAAACCCACATGATGTAAACATGATGACAAACATATGAAAAGTATCACATGTTTGTAGCCATGGACGTGAACCAGATTAATATGAATCTGTTGTAAAAGCCTTTGATCTTAAACTATTGACCTGGAAGCGTCCACATGTGGTTCTCTTTATGTTTTTATGTCTGATATAAATTTAGTGATTTTACTATAAATGACCTGTGTTTAAAAGAAGAAAACCTGCTTCCTATGAATCATAAATAGATTCTGATTAATTAGGAATAAACAGACAGACACAGTTATCCAATCAGAACACAGAGACAGAGAAAACATGGAATAACTCTGCAGATGATTATTAAACATCACAAAGACACAGGTTGACCAAACGACAAACACTCAATACTGTATTTCCTTTATTAAATCACCATCATTTCACTGAAAAAATACTTCAAAATAGGACGAACTCTTTTTTTCTATAATGTATATTTTGAGCTGAAGGTGATATTTGTGAAATTTTAATAAGATACAGTAGATACTTTCTGTTGTTTTTAAAAATATATTAATCAAAACTGACAAAAGAAAGTGTATCTTATTGATTTACCTACAGTTGTTTGTTTATTGTGTTTCTTTTCTAAAAATCTGTTATTAAAAATGCTTCAACAAATGAAAACATAATTTTTACATTAAATAAAAAAAGGTAATTTTTTAAAATTACAATACATTAGTAATTTAATTTAAAAACATCCATTTCATGTAGTACAGCAGTGGAAGTTTTTCTTTCTCAAACATTGTTTTAAATCTTTTTTGGAGATAGATGACTGTATTTACACAATAACTAAGAACACACTATTAAAATGTCCTACTTTGATGTACATTTAGTTAGAATAAAGGAGCCTCAGATAAACAAAATATTCACTAATATTTTATTCTACAAACCTGAGAATTATCCCATAAACATGTTTTTAACCACATTTAAAGTCTTTTCTGAACTCAATCATCTTTATTTTCATTTCTCAAACCTCCAGAAACACTTCCTGTGCTTCAATCAGAACAAAACAATCCTGAATTATGAAAATAATAACAGGCTGATTGAAAAACCTCCCACACTCATAGCTTTAAATCCTGTTTGTTACTTTGTTCTGATGTAAATGAATGAACGTTTAAACATTCATATCCTGTTGTTTCAAAGGACACAAAAGGCTTTGAGGCACAAACACAGAAGAACCAGAAAAAGAAACGTAAGCAATGACTAAAACCTTTATGTCCTTCACTTCCTCTGTACGACTCTTTAATCCACTGGATTCTTGTACTTTCTCTTCATCGTGAGCTAACGATGCTAATTAGTCATAATAAAGGGAATCCTCTCTAAAGCCTGATGTCGGCTCCACATCCTCCAGCATAAATCATCACATTTTTCACTGGGTGATTATGTTGCTGCTGCCATGGTTACCAACAATTTCCTCTACAGCACCTCCATCACTCTCCACCCGCTGCATACAGTCAACCAGAGCAAAGCACTGTGTGCTCATACAGTAGACATTATTACATACTGTACATGTACTATGAAGACATTAATTATCTAATATAATCTGATATTTGTTCCAGAAAAACATCTAACCCTGGAAAACATAGGGTGCTCCTATATCCACTGATTTACTCTCTAACTTCAGCCACCAGAGCGTGTCAGCGCACTGTTTAAGGGAGAGTAAAGGTCCCTTAGGAGAGCTCTTCTTCTCTGCTTCATTGTCTACTACCAAACCTCAGAGTTGGAACTGTCGCCCCCTGTGGTCACTGATTAGTTTTTGGGTCACAAATGTTTATAATCTTCATGGCGCGTTCACACCAAACGCGTTTCAGGCGTCAAAACTGTGCCTCACATCCGTAGCTTGTGCGTTTAGGGGAGGGGCTTCTCTGTTGCTAGTGGTGTTCATACAGTGGATGATATTATCATCAGTTATGTTCATAATTCATACAGTGACTGTAAAGTGGTGGAACATTGTGATGAGAAGGTGTTTCTGGTCAGATGTATTTAGGTGTGACTCACTGTGATGTTCTACAGAAGTGTGGGTGGATGGAGAATAAAGTTTAGAGTTCTTTGATGAACACGCCCCCTCTGACTGCTGTTCATCAGCTCTACATTATCCAGACAGTGACTTGGCTTTATTTACTCCTCGGCGCCGTTTCTGGATTCATCAGAGCTGTGATTGGACGAGAGTCGCTTTCAGCGCTACTTCTGTTTCTCCCGTGCCCAGTTTGACGACCTGCTGACCAGCATCAGCGCTCACATCTCCTACCAGGACCACAACTACAGACGCTCTATGTCTGTCCATCTGTCTCCGCCTCCGGTTAGTGTTTTTCTTCTCATTCTTCTGAATACGTCACAGTTGGAGAAACCTCCTGATTGGTCGACGCGTTGTGATATGACCCAAAAGTTCAACAACTCCAACTCTAGCATTGGCTGCGCTGGAGGCGCCGGACGCACGTCAAAAAGTTGGAATCTCAAAACATAAACGCGGCGCACAGGAGGCGTGGCACCTCTGACACGCCCACCATATATTGTCTTTGTAAACCTGACGCTGTTGGTGCTCGTTTGGTGTGAACGTGTCATTAACTTTACCAACTGGAAAGACTTTATGAAAAATAAGACACACCTACTAGCATTCATTAGGTTGTTGCCTATTTGTAAGTACTTTAAATAACCACTAGGGGCAGTGTAGATGTTCTAAACCAACTCTGGGTTTTTCTGAACTAACATAAAACTAGACTCTGCTGCTTATTGCTGAGAGTGATGAGTCATGTGATGCTGATGATGAGTCATGCTCTTTGTAGACATCATAATTAATGCATCAATAATAGAAATATTGTCATGTTTCAGATGATAAAGATCTGATACCACTACACACGTCTAACACAGGTCCATGTGGAGATATTGATCCTAATTAAACATCATGTGACCAAACATAGAAATATAGACAAAAGCTATAGAGCAGACATGATGAAAAACAAGGTGTTCATCTAAAGAACAACTAACTGTAACTCTGAAGGTCAAAGGTCAAAGCAGAGGAAGAGAAACATTTCAATAAACAAGAAGAAAAATATAGAAAATATCTTTTTTTTAAATATCCTATATAATTTAAAGTTCAGATATGACCACATTAAGGTTTCCAGTGCTGTTATCTTCAAACATATAGACATTAAAAAATATTAAATAATTAAAAACTAACCAAAAAAAAACATATCGCAGTGATTTCTGACTGTAAATTACTGGTTATTCTAGTTCTTGTATTAATTTTAATAGTTTTTTTCATTTGCTGATGTGGGTTAAACTCATTTTAACTCAGGGCCAAATATTCATCACTTTAATATCATCGTGAACTAGTTTTCAATATAAATCAAATTCACTTCAAAAAATATTGATTTTGTTTTCAATTTTTGTGTAATTTAGAGGAATTTTGGAGAATTATTTGTGAGAAATGACAAGATTTATGAAAAACTTGTTTTCACTATTTAAAATAAAAAATGACATTCATGTGATATAAACAAAAGAAATATAAAAGAGTCTAAAAATATTGTGAGATATCCACATCTGGATTATTTGATCATTTTCTCTGTCATTTGTATTTTCTCTTTATGTGGACCGAATTAGATGCTCTAAAGGACCAGATTTGGGCCCCGGGCCTTGAGTTTGACACATAATAATAGTAGTATATTGTAGTGCTTCCTGGCTCTAGTTAATATGATAAACAGTAGATAGTCTGGTTCATTTACAGTATGTAATCAAATGATCTCATTGATTATGTAAACAATAATAAATCATATTTAAATGTCACATGGGAACAGCTGAGCAGCTGTAATGTTTGGTTAGTGGAGAGCGTTTCTCACCACATGTTTTAAATATTCATGTATGTTCATTATTAAGTCAGTAATATAAAAGCACTAATTATGGGACTTTTAAATATGTTTAAAATGTTGATAATGTTTTTTTTTTAATTGGCCAATAATAAAAATCAGGTTGAAAGCTTCAGTGTTTCCACTGTATGTTAGAATACATGGTTTACAGTAGTGGTTCCCAACCTTTTTGGGTCGTGACCCCATTTTCATATCACAAATTCCTGGTGACGCCCAGATATTACTTTTTGATCATGTTTGTGATATAGTGTGATATAATAATAACTGTATTTATTTTTTTTACTAGATTTATATTTGATGAAGTGAAGGTATTGCATGTGGTGTTTTTATTTTTTTTAAAAAAATCTTTTAATAATTTAATTAATAAACCATTTATTCATAAATTTTGACACTATCTTTTTTAATTACATTTATATTTGGGGAAGTGCAGATGTATAAATATAGTTGTCTGAGATTGTGTGTGGTGTTTTTATTTTGAAAAATAATGAATAATAATGTAAAATAATTACAAAAATATGATTTTAATCAGATTTATTTATTTTTTCCAGGCGACTTGATTTGAATATCAGGCGGGTCACGACCCCAAGGTTGAAAAACACTGGTTTACATACTCTATAAGAGCAGCCTGTAAAACAAGAGACATTCTAGTAAAATAATATTCAACGTTAAGTTATGATAAAGTTAAAAAAGTGCTCGTTATGACACAAATAACACATTGATAAACACATGCCACCACAGTTATAAAAAGTTGATTATTGCACTTGAGCTGCACTAGAAAAGATGATGATGATGATGATGATGATGATGATGATGTAATAAATCCACTTCCTGGGACACATGTGGTAAATCCCTGATTAAAAATCACGTTTTAAATATCTACAATAAGAAAAGTAGTTTATCACCATTGTGTGTTTGCTGAGTAGTACATAAGAGATTTAAGTAAAGAATAAAATGTTCATATATACTGTAGCTCCCTGTTAGATAATAATAATAAGCTATTAATAAGATGTTTTCATGTAATCTAATGAGCCTGTGGTTGTAGTGATGTAGGATCTGGGATGTGTTCTGTGATCCATGTGGTCACCTCCTTCAGAACCGACTCCACCACCTCAGGGAGGTCATGGTGTAGGGCGTGGTACCCCCCCTCATAGATCTGAAAAAGTCATGTAGAGATAACAATTACATTTTTTAAATTACGTTTTCAATTATCCATGTTCAGTTATGATTACAGTGACCTGCATTGTTTCCAATTACAATAAAAATTACATTTATTATTCCACCTGAGAGTTTCCTAATGTACAATTACTGATCCTTTAATAAATAACCTTATTAAACGTAACCTTCCTCTTGTGTTAGCTTTCTGTTAGCATCTCTAATGCTAACGGCTCAGTTTGATCCATGTCTATAATCATCTGTAAAATACACTAATAAATATTATTCATCATCTCATTTGTTTCTCATTCCAAGTTTTGCGTTAAACTAAATTATAATTGATAGATTTTAAATCACTAACAATTACATTATCTAATGTCAATTTACATTTCAATTATGATTACAACAGCAACAGATTTTTAAAATTACAATTATAATTACACCATAACTGTAATGAATTATCATTTTACAATTACAATTAGAATTGACACCTGCATGTTAATCTAATCATGTGACGTCAAACTGGTTTTATGCAGAAAAACAAGTCATTTCAACATTATTGTTCCTAGTTTACACTTCTACTTATAAATCACATATCAAGCAATAAGTGACAGATATCAGGTCCAACATCTGATCAATTTGTATTAAATTAAAGAAAAATTATGTAATAATTTGAAGAAAAATTAAGGATTTTGTAAGAAATTAGAGTTTTTTTCTTTCAACAGTTTAACATTAAAAATGTCTGCCATCATGTGATATAAGCACCGGGAAAACTGTGATCACCTGGAAATATTACAGACTTTCATTTACACAATGATTCATGTTTTATTTTTACTTTGCTCCAAAGGGCCAGATTTGGCCCCCGGACCTTGAGTTTGACACACATGGTCTAATTGGAGTCTCTAAGAAGTGACAAACATGTGTCTGAAATATTTGGTTACATAATGCTAAATTTAAAGTATTATTTTTACAGACTGTAAATATATAAAATACCTTGAGTTTCTTGTCTGAACTACCAGCGTTGTCGTTCATCATCTTAGAGCCACGTATGTCACACAGTTTGTCGTGGTCTCCGTGCAGCAGCAGAAAGGGCCAGCTGATGGAGGGGATCTCCCTCTCTATACGGGCTGCAGCCCCCATCAGCTGCACCCCAAACGACACCCGCAACCCCCCGTGGAAGTTCAGCTCATCTGTGTCGTAGGCCTCCACCTGCAGGGAGGAGCCAGAGATGACGATGATGACGGACCATGTGGGGTCTAGTAATGGATTTTAAAAAATATATTGAATAAAATTATGTTTTTGTATTTGTTTTTTGATTTTTTTGTGATGTTTTCCTTTTTCTTTAAAAAAAAATAAACACCATCACACAATCTTCAAACCACTTTATTCTATATGTTCACTTCCTTAAATATGAATCTAGTAAATAATAAAACTGTATATGTCTGTAGCAGAGTGGATAATACCCTGCTTAGAGACAGCTGTGGCTACAGATGTTTCTGTTATGGTCATAAACCCTAAACTGTTGTCATTGTCTAAAAATACCCACAAAATCAATATTTACAGTTACACAATGACTTAAAGCAGTTAATCTCCCATGTGATCATAATTAACATATGAGGTGAACATAGAAGTGGAAAGATAGAACAGTTTAGAACAAGCACAGGTTTGAATAAACGAGGACGATTAAAGGAAAGAAGAAATAAATATGTCGATCATTAAAATGTATTAAATAAATATCATTTTATATTTATATATATTATATTCATCAGTGGAATAGCAAAGATGACACGTCTACTGTCATCAGTCACATGACTCCTGTAAACACAGCTGGACAGTATTTATTAATGAAGAGACAGTCAAACATTATAGAAACATAATCTAAAAAGATACATTTTTAGTTTTTTTAAGTTATTAGTTTTTAAACAGTAACTTCATAAATCATATAAACTATGTTTACTTTCACAAACTTTGATCTGAGTTTATTTAGATTAATTAATAATGAATTAAAATCTAATCCATTAGTTGTCCAAAAACAACTATAGAACATAAAGATGGAATAAATGAGTAATAACACATTTTAAAGAATCTAACTTTATAAATAAATGGTATGAAACAATATTTATTTCTAAAGATCATCTCCTACCTTTGTATTTTCACTTCAGGTTCTAATTAAATTTACATCATTTTGTTTAATTTGTTGTTGTTTGTCTTTTATTTTTCAGTATTTTTTTCTCTTATTTTATTGTCGTTTTGTGAGTTTCTGCTAATATTTAGTATGATTATCACTTTTAACTAAAAATAAACATCATAAAACCCCATATTTTTACTGCTTTTAATTTGTTAATTGTCTTCTCTTTCTCTCTCTCTACCCTCTGTAGTGCCAGTGCGTACCCCTAGGGTACACGTACCCCCATTTGAGAAACACTGCTCTACAGAAGAGGATTAGGGACAATTTTGATGGAGAAAACTATTTTGGGGAAATCAAGAATAAAGTTGAGAAAATAAACTCAAAATACAATATGGTGATAAAAGTTGAAGGTTTGCTATAAAAGTCAAACTACAGGAGCTGACGAGGGTCAATCCCAGTTATAACGTGTGTGTGTGTGTGTGTGTGTACAGTCATAACTGCACACACACACGTTACTCCTCTTTTCTACAACCCAATGGTTCACTTTTCATTATTCACCGACATGTGCTGCCATTTTTATGAGTTTTCATCTAAAGTTGAGTCACTACAGAAATCACTACTGTCATATTTATAAACAACTGTACTAACATTAAACCTAAAGATCATCAGAGTTAAGGTTTGTGATGATGATGATGATATGATGATGATGATGATGAATATGATGATGATGATGATGATATGATGATGTCACTCACGTGCTTCTGGTCACGTGAAATCCACTTAGACTCAATGGATCCCAGACTGAGGCGAGGACACACTTGATTCAGGATTTTAGCGAAAAAAACCTGTAATTATAAGTATGTGTTACAAACAATTATTATCCAATAATTACAAAACACATTTACTATCAATAGTTAAACTTCAAAAGAGAGCAATAAGCTACTGTACATACATAATGCTAGATATGTTTATCAAACGTAGTTACTTTCATTTACAGATTTTGTTGTTTTTCAAACTATAAAAGTTGTTTAAGTAGAATCTGATAAAACACGTAAATTCATACAAATAAAACTATTTATTTAGCATTTAACATTTCTTAGTACGGGGTGCTTATCATCCAAAGGTTAGTTATTAATATACAAACAGATGTATTAAAAACCACTAAAGTGGGTCTAATATCCTAAAAATTAAATACTGACCAGCAGGTGTCCTCAGTGAGCAACGTTAGTAACTAAGGTGACTAATAATAATAATAATAATAAATAATCAAATAAAAATAGACTCACTATATATATGTAGCCTATATTACAGTGCTAAATATTATGCTGTGCACAGGCTACATGTTAGTCTGTTTAACATGAATAATAGACATAATCCAAACTGTAAGGTTTTCTGTTTTCTTATTTATAATTCACCATAGTCATAGCGCCACCTGTTGGTAAAAGGAAATCATAGACATTATATTTACACAGAACATTGCAGGAAAGTTTGTGATATAATCGTTGAAAATGTTCAGCTACATCTCAACACTTTAACATTTCTGCCACACATGCAACACACCTCTGTGTGTGTGTGTGTGTGTGTGTGTGTGTGTGTGTGTGTGTGTGTGTCCTACAGTCAGTGTCGTAGCCATTTATTCCAAATTAAAAACCCTTCTATCAATGATTAGCTAGAAACCATCCAGTGCTATTTAAACACAATAATAATATAGTTTTTGCAGATGTATGAGAGGCAGAAGTTGAACAGTAGGTTACATTAGGAGAAGTGCTGTTGAAATAATGATGTTACCTTTAATGGTGTGGCTGTATCTGGGTTCATTTGAACCATTGGGGCGATCAGAACCACTCCAGAGAAGTCACTGGGCCGTTCACAGGCCGTCAGGATAGAAATAGCTCCACCCTACAGGAAGAAATAAAAACATCACCATTTCTCTTGTGCTGGGCAGAGAAACTCAACACAAAAAACAATCCCTTACAAAATGAGAAAAATACATAATAAGAAAAAACAAAAACCCTGTCCAGGTTAACATACTGTAAATAAACTGTTCTTGTAATGAACTGATATATAAAAATCAGAATAGCAAAATGTAGAATTGAGCAATACAAGATGTTGATTTCCTCCGTCAGAGACAGAAATAGTAATATACATAATGACTATGTAAAATACATCAATCAATACAAATAATTATGTAATACACTTTCTCTCAATACACAGTGTAAGCAAAGATATGCCAAATAAAACATTGTGATTTATATCTCTAAATGTAATCCTTAGTGTATTTAATAAATGAGACCAGAATGAGATAAACAGAATAATATCTGTATAAATATAACTATATAGGCTGAGGCTACACTGTGCTTTGGGCAGCTGATAATATTCAGTGGTTATTAATGATCAGATTTAATTTAGAAATATCACCAAACAAAAGAAGCCTCTGAGTGCAGCGTCTGAGTCTTTACATGATGTTTGAGAACATCTATTAACGTTTTCCCAGAAATATAAAACCTCAGGACACTGTCACACCATATGAAGAAAAGTATGATATGGACATAAATCATAGTATTGATTGTCTTTTAATATCATAGGATATAAATAAGTTTGGTGAATAATCTGATAATTCCAAATATGATTCTAGTCCCACTCTGAGTGGTTTTACTAAAGCTGTTCAATAAGAAATATTTATTGTGAAGAAAAGAGAAGATGGTAGTAATTTACAGTAAATAAAAGAAGAAAGAGAAACCTGGTAAATTATAAGACTTTTCTAAGTCATAAAACTCCCTTAATACCAGTGGCGGATGCTTTAAGACTACAAGGGAACGTCAGCTTCCCCTAAAATCAGTGGTCAAATATGTAGTGTTGTGTGTACATTTCATTGACTAAATATATGACAGAACACATGTATGTTTAGTTCAGAATCAGCTTCTTATAACAGGAAACTGACAGTGACAGCGTGACGTTCTTCATTCATTACCGCAGCGTCACAGTGTTAATAAACAGTGGTGAAGTTCAGCTTCAATTGACTTCAATGGGAGAGGATTTAGTGGTTGATCCACTGCAGTCAAACTAGACGCTCATTGGATAAATGCTCGGTTATGACGCACTTAGTCCCGCCCATCGGACGCCGGGCTTCACAGGAGGTCTATGGAGCAGTGGGCTGGATCTGTCTGTTCCGGACGCTGGAATAATGGATGATGATTGGATGATCTGTCTCAGGCTAATTCAATTTTGATTGACAGCGAAATGAGCCAATCAGAGAGTATGACGTTGTAAGCACACAGGCGGGTTTTTCAAATATAACAGATACATTTTCTGAAGTAGGCAGAAAATGAGCTTCCCCTGCATGAAAGACCAGCAGCCGCCACTGCTTAATACATGCTGTCCTATAATATCCCTTATATTGTGCTCAATATGAATATGCCATAATGAGCCCATATTGACTTTTAACTATTTTTTAAAATAAATTTAGAATATCAAAGATCAGGCCTGACACAGGGTTTTATTAGTTCCACTTCAATAGGCATCGACGCTGCTGACTCATCAGTTTTAGACCATATAAATAAGTGATCTGAATACAAAGCACCATGAATACCACTCAAATGAAAGACTTACACACCCTGATGATTTAAATCTATATAAAGTTGAAGCTTTAATCGTTGGCCTTTTTTGGTTCATAAATATTCATTTATAAGCGAGTGTAGTTTTTATAGTAGCCTTGAGGTGGTGCTAAAGGTAGCATGGAACTGATCAAATTAACATGAGGCAATAAATTAATTTTAATAACTGATAAACGAGCCTGGAACGTCATTGGAAGAGAAGTCCACCTTTGAAGATTAGTGTCTATGACAAACACCATCTTTTTATAGTTGTTTTCAACCATTGACACAAGGATTGATTAAAAAACACAAGATATTCCATGTTTGAGGCAGAAGGAATGTTACACAAAGACCTGGTCATTGTTAGACCCAAGAACGTAACTCTGTACCCAGAGATATTCCCAAAAGATTCAAAAGTTTTAAGGATATAAGGTATTGATTAAAATTAAAATATCATCAGCATATAGAGAGACATTAAAAACATGTTCACTTCTGGAAGAAACCATGGAAATGTGTACATGTGTGTTTTTTAGTTTACTGAATCTATTTATAATGTGATCAACGCTGGTAAATAAACCAATGGTTCCCACTCAACATCAAGAAATCCAAGATGGCCGCCATCAGTATTACCAATTTAGATATTTTGTCATAACTTTGGTTCTATTTGACATAGAAACATGATCTCAGTGGTTAATTATAGGTTTTCAGGGTCAATGAATTCAATAATATATCTATAAATACTGTAAATTGAGCTCAGAGCAAGATCCAAGATGGCCGCCATCCGTACTGTATTGTGAATTTCCATCTTACATAACTTTGGTTCTGTTAGATGTAGAAATATGATCTTTAGGGTAAAATGTATGTTTTTAGGGACAAAAATTGTCATGAAATATCTTAAAATACTGTAAATTACATCCAGATATTAGATGGACACCACAACACTTTACACATGGAAAAGGTGAAAATATGATTTATTTGCAGCTACAACTGTATATGACAAATATGTATTTTAAAGAGTGAATGATTGTATTTAAATCCCCATCAAAACATGAATTATTTTATCTATTTTCATTTATTTCTCAGGAACATTATATCCATTATGATCCTGGTGCATAAACATTAATCTGATGATGTGTTTATTTTGTACCAACATGTTCAATGATTAAACTCAAACTTTTGATGCAGATATCTGATTAATATTTAAATAAATATAACAAATGTTTCAATTCTTTTCAGAGTTAGAAACATTGATTGAGAATACTAAAACCATCTACAAATGTTCATGCTTTGTTCCAGAAGTGAACATCTTAGTCTAATATTGCTACGTATGTGGAGGGCTAAGGTGAATAAAAAGGTGACCAATCCAAATAAAATGTGTTTAGGCTGTGGATGGATGAATAAATACTGTTGTGACATTTCTCATTGAGTACAACGTTGATCTTTCACACAGTGACATACATTCCTCACAACCAGCAGCTGCTGTTGGTTAGCGTGAAGGTCCAAGCAGGTATTTACAGGTTCAGTGTCCTGCTCAGGTCAATGTGCAGCTCATTTTTCATGTGTTTAGAGGTCAGTCAAAACGTGTAGCACTCCTTTCATAACTACACCGTTCTTGATATATGATATTATTTTTATTTCCATTGTTGTTTCTGACGTGGTTGTGATATATATTTTATATGTTAAAAAACAGATAAAGTCCACCCAGCATTAAAAGGCTTCACAAACATAAACAAAATACTTTCATCTGTTGGATTTCATCGGTTTTAATGTAAGGATGTTCCCACGTATCATGTCTAGAGATAAGTATACATGTAAATAATCAATGTGGTAAAATGGTTATGTTATGCTAAACCAGACAGTTGGCATCCCAGGGGCCACATGTGGCCCTCAGTCAAAGTTTATGTGGCCCTCAAAGCAAATTGTAGTTCAAGAAGTTGGAAGGAATATGAAACCCAACATGATACACAAAATAACTCCCAAAACGCTCAAATCAGCAGCAAAATTCAAAAACACAAAAAAGTATAAAATAACAACCATTTAAACAATCAAAATGACTACAAAAATACACAAAACTACAACACGTTGTTATAGAATAGCTCCAAAGGATAATAGAATGACACAAAATGACAAGAAAATACAGAAAACAACAACAAAAATACAGGAAATGACAGAAAAAATACACAAAATTACAAGAACACAAAAAATAACAAAAAATACACAAAATGACTAAAAACTGACAAAACTTCGAAACCAAAAAGACAAAAAAAAACCCTAAAATTTTCCCTCTGTGTTAATGCTGACATGAATGTTGATCATGTGACCCTTGGATCAAATACAATCACAGTTTTGTGGCCCTCGTTGCGTGCTTACTTTGTGCTAGCTAATGCTGCTAGCTAACGCTGCTAGCTAATGCTGCTAGCTAACGCTGCTAGCTAATGCTGCTAGCTAATGCTGCTAGCTAACGCTGCTAGCTAATGCTGCTAGCTAATGCTGCTAGCTAACGCTGCTAGCTAATACTGCTAGCTAATGCTGCTAGCTAACGCTGCTAGCTAATGCTGCTAGCTAATGCTGCTAGCTAACGCTGCTCGCTAATACTGTTAGCTAACGCTTCTTGATGACATATTCAGTGATTCTTTCTGAAGCGAGAAGGTGAAACTTTGGTTCTATGCAGGTGAAATTATGATTTATTTGCAGCTACAACTGTGTATGACAAAGATGTATTTTGAAGGGTGAATTATTTGATTTGAGGTTTTTCTCCTGAGTGATCTATTTTCATAATATTGTGATTAAAGTCAACCCTGAGAATATAAACCAATGTGACGCAGTAAGAAAAACAGGACGCTGAATAATAGTAGGCTATAGATGTTACGACATAGGATAAAAGCAAAGACGTTTTCTTTTTTAAGGAGTGTCTTTTGTCCTGTGACTGAAAGGTTCATTTTGGACGTTGTGCTCTGAGGAGTGGCTGTAAATCTACCCAAAGGTCAAGACCAACACAAAACAATTCAGCCTTTGTTCAAACCAGCATGAGTTTCCAGCCCCGCTGCTTTGTTACATGGACTGGGAGGAAACATGTGAGTGCAAACCCACGGCCCCCCTCCAGGACGCAGTGTGTACCACGTAGAACCATGTACAGAACACACGCACACACACACACACTTGAATATTCGTCAGCCCAGGACCAAAACAACAAGCTGATGTTTTGTAATGAAGCAACACAGAACCAAGAGTAAAATACCCAGGGACTGACAGGTCACATGGTTTTCATAATGGCCGCCTGTTGCTATTTGTATGTGTTAATGGATAAAAATGTGGCCAACAGTCATGAAGTGCTTTGACAATATTCACATTGGTCCTCATTTATCAACCTTGCGTAAAAACGTGTGTAAATCTGAGTTCACAATGTGTCGTACGACAGGACAAATGTGTGATTTATATAAACATTGGTATCTGACCAATCACAGCGTACAAATGATCAGGTGATGATAAATGTAGAGGCTGAATTCCATCGTCATTAACTCGTTTCAAATCATCATCTTCACATCTGAGGTGGAGCTAAACAAAGATGAGTTTTTAGAACGTGTGAAAACTGGAATTAAAGGATCTCATTTAAACGTTCTGTGGAAGAGGATCAGCTACTGAGCAGGAGACGTCTGCCCCCCTGTGTGCACTGACAACAACTACACAACAGAGATCCTGGAGACACACACAACAAAATATTACATTTAATATAACATTAAAAAAACCCTTTAAAAAGCCTTGACTGTTTATTTTGCCTTCATTCAATTTCACCTATAATTAATCTCATTAAATACTGGAGCGTATTTGCAGAAATTTATGGGATACTTTACATTTTAAAAGCATGAATGCTACACAGCAGCGTCCCCTGGTCTAGTGCTGTGTGTGTGTGTGTGTGTGTGTGTGTACGCACCATTGAACCACTCCTGTAGCATCACTTCAGTTGATAAATGAGGGACAATGTCACAGCAAAAGCAATTATAATTATTACTATTCTGAAGAAAACATATTGCACCTAAAATATTGAAATTGTTTATTTATTTTTTTTTTAAAGGATTTTTTTGGCTCTAGTGGCCTTTATATGACAGTTGCTTGACAGGAAGGGGGTTAGATATGTTAATGAGCTGCTATCCCTTAACTTCAACCAATTCTGTCATAAATTCCCTTATTTACATTTGTTAGAAATATGAAATACCTTTTCTATTTCTAAACTAACATTATGAGAAGGTTTTTATATTAGTAAAGCACATATCGTAAGTGTTTCACACCCAAACACACTCACGTGATGAATATTATGTGAAAATGAATCATATATAGAATCATTTTAATGTGGTGTGTGTCTCTAAGTGTGAAGAGAGAATGAGACATAGACATAGAAAGCTGGGACAGAGCAGTTCTTTCAGTAGATCTATCATCTCCCTGTGGCTGACTGTATGAATGACGCTTTTATCAACTGACAGAGTTTCACATCAACATTTTATGAACTCAACAACCCAACGCTACAACAATCTGGCTGTAATGATGGTGTAATATTAGGACCAAATAGACCAAAAACCCAAACATGTCAAAAAGGTGCATAAACAGAAAAGTCACATGTTCTAACATCAAAGTGAATGAATAATAAGTGAACACTGAGCAAACACACTTTAAACTGTTGTTACATAAAACATTGGCTCTGAGAAAGATTAAGGGCCATAAAAACTCTGCCTGTACGACCACAATAGTTCACTTCTTACTAGGACTGGGCAATATATTAAGATTCTAGATAAATTGAGTTTTCTATTTTGGCGATATTGAAAATCACAATATTGCCTATTGAGAATGAGGAGTTGTCACGGCCTAGAGCCCCTCCCCCCGATCCTCCCCGCCGCCATGTTGGCATAACAGATTGTTTACATGTGTTTTTAGTAGTAGTAGTCGTAGCGGAGGTACTTGCTATTCCGCACTGTTTGACCATGCCTGGAAGTCACTGCTGCGTTAAGAACTGCTCCAATACCTCCCACGATAGCCATGGAAGACGGAGGAACAACGGGATACAGTTTTTTATGTTAATGAAATGGACACAGCATCTAGGAGAGCAAGTGTCTGACCTGACGAGGAGACGTCGGATTGCTTGGTTGGCTACAATTAGAAGAAAGGACCTTACTTTGGATCGCACACCCCCGTGGATGAGAGTGTGTTCTCTGCATTTTCACTGTGGAACGTTCTCTTAAAATGTCTTTATGTAGTTGTCTCTTAAAGCTAGGAAGTGTAGGTTACCTTATGTGATTGTGGACGCTGTAGTGCCTTTGTCTCTGACACACTAAAACACATGTGAAGAAACTTACTTTTGCCAGTAAACACTGTTTTCACCAGCTGGAGGCTTGTAGATGACCAAGTCCTGGACTCAGCCGCAGCAGAAAGTCTCGTAACTTTCCAGTGACTTGTGGCTTTTGAACTCCTGCATTGTGTAGTAACTTACACCAAAAACTAGGTAATTTACGATGTCCATGTCTGTGCACGGAGGTAAAAGGTCCAGGTCTCTGTGCCATTCCGCTGGAGGTAGCTCGTACGGGTCGATGTTGTGAATGTCCACTAGCTTCTCCAAATACCTCTTTTTTGCGCTTGGTATCAGTTTGTCCCTGTAAGGTCCCTTTTCTTTCACCTTCTCTTTTTGCATTGCTTTTCTTCTTTTTCCTTGTCGTATTCCTCTACGTAAATGTGCAAAAAGTAAAGCTCTGGCGAATGCGGGAAATTCTGGGGGCGTCTACCACCATCATGGCTGACGGGCTCAGACCCCCCCCAAAACAACCCAACTCACCATGTGACTCCTCACTCTCAATATCAATATTTTTTATTTTATAGCATATTTTGTATCAAAATAGTTGTTTTAGGAGTCGCTGCTTCTCAGAACATCATGAAAAGCTCAGTGAGATGATTTCTAAGTGCGTTCTAACCCAGATCTTCCTCTAAGCATCCACAATACAGAATTCACTCACATGTGCTGTCCCTTAAGTAGAACACATTGCACAGCTGTTTCCTTCTTATGTGTATTTTTGTTGTATTTTTGTGTCTTTCTGAGTGGTTTTGTGTACTTTTTTGTTGTTCTTGGATTGTTGTTGTCCCATTGTGTCGTTTTTTTCTTAGTGTCCTTTGTATTATTTGTCCTTTTGTGTATTTCTCTGTTAATTTGTGTTTTTGTAGTAATTTTTTGTTTGCTAGTTGCCCATATTTGTGATACACGCACAAGATAGTTTTTTAACCAATCTTAAAGCACTGTGATGTTATCTTAGCCTGTGTGGCTCTGAATGGTTCGTTTTGCTCGGTCGCGGTACATTCTGGCAATCTGCCAAAGGCTTTCAGGAGCAGCAGGGGGCGGGGCTACTAGTTTGATGTAAAGCTGTCGTTACATAGTGACAGCTTTAGCAAATATGACAAAAAGTTGCTTTCATGAGAGCTGCAGACTGCACCTTTAAGTTAGAAGATCTAGAAAACAAAGAAAGGAGAAGGATTAGATAAGTTACTGCTACTTTTTGTTCATGTAAACTGAGATGTGTGAGAATTTGAAGATGCAAAATAGAGTTTTGTTGTTATTTATTGATGTTTATTTTATTTTAAACTGTTTTTACGTTGTCATTTACGTGATTGAAATAAATAAAGTAATCAAATCAAAACTCCATTCTCTCTGACCAGAAGACAAAACACATGCTACATTTCACACAGTCTCAACAATAGTGGACATTTAAAGTGTTGGCAACATATAAATAAAAACTATTCATTAAAGAAGAAAATCCCAGTGGTTTGAGTCTAGACACATTTAGAATAATTATTATTCCAAACGTTTATGTTTATGAGGCACAGTTAAAATGACCTTAAAGAAGCTCACATTAGGTAATTATGATCATGGCTTCATCATGTTAATTAAACAGCATCTCATACAGTGGTGTGTGTGTGTGTGTGTGTGATCATTTATTGAAGTGTGTAGTTTGACTAAAAACAGGATGATGTGAGTAAACATCTTATACAATCAATCCACAGGAGAATCCTATTGTTCTGAATGTTTTTATATCATCCTGTTAAACAAACATTAAAAGAGATTCACACAGGATTATAAACAGGAAGCAGGTTCACACAGTGGAGGGAAGCTGAGGTTTATAAAAATAAAGTTTCCCACAGCATCCAGTGTTTGTTGGTTTAACAGAACAGATGAACTGCTGCATGTTTACAGGAGATAAGAAGAGTTATGAAGGTACCAGTGGCGACTGAGAATGAGAAACTAAAATTATCATCACAGTAAAAAAAAATATATTTTAAAAATAAAAGGAGCAGAATTATGATAAAAATATTAATAGGAGTAGAGAATCTTAATCCCATATAGTCAGATATGATGAATGTATCCATTCATTATTACCATCACTGTTCTTTATGTACACACAGTGTTACTGAGTCACTGTTCATCAGCTTCAATGTTTGTTACTGAGGTGTTTATTTATTCTCACATTCAGTATCAAATATAGACCCAGCCCATATATAGCCTCAAATTAGCATTAGCTTGTTGTTAGCTTGACACAAGTCAGAAAGTCAGTGTAAAATAAAACTAAGTGTATTAATTTCACCTTCTCGCTTCAGAAAGAATCACTGAATATGTCATCAAGAAGCGTTAGCTAGCAGCGTTAGCTAGCAGCATTAGCTAGCACAAAGTAAGCACGAGGGCCACAAAACTGTGATTGTATTTGATCCAAGGGTCACATGATCAACATTCATGTCAGCATTAACACAGAGGGAAAATTTTAGGGTTTTTTTTTTGTCTTTTTGGTTTCGAAGTTTTGTCAGTTTTTAGTCATTTTGTGTATTTTTTGTTATTTTTTGTGTTCTTGTAATTTTGTGTATTTTTTCTGTCATTTCCTGTATTTTTGTTGTTGTTTTCTGTATTTTCTTGTCATTTTGTGTCATTCTATTATCCTTTGGAGCTATTCTATAACAACGTGTTGTAGTTTTGTGTATTTTTGTAGTCATTTTGATTGTTTAAATGGTTGTTATTTTATACTTTTTTGTGTTTTTGAATTTTGCTGCTGATTTGAGCGTTTTGGGAGTTATTTTGTGTATCATGTTGGGTTTCATATTCCTTCCAACTTCTTGAACTACAATTTGCTTTGAGGGCCACATAAACTTTGACTGAGGGCCACATGTGGCCCCTGGGATGCCAACTGTCTGGTTTAGCATAACATAACCATTTTACCACATTGATTATTTACATGTATACTTATCTCTAGACATGATACGTGGGAACATCCTTACATTAAAACCGATGAAATCCAACAGATGAAAGTATTTTGTTTATGTTTGTGAAGCCTTTTAATGCTGGGTGGACTTTATCTGTTTTTTAACATATAAAATATATATCACAACCACGTCAGAAACAACAATGGAAATAAAAATAATATCATATATCAAGAACGGTGTAGTTATGAAAGGAGTGCTGCACGTTTTGACTGACCTCTAAACACATGAAAAATGAGCTGCACATTGACCTGAGCAGGACACTGAACCTGTAAATACCTGCTTGGACCTTCACGCTAACCAACAGCAGCTGCTGGTTGTGAGGAATGTATGTCACTGTGTGAAAGATCAACGTTGTACTCAATGAGAAATGTCACAACAGTATTTATTCATCCATCCACAGCCTAAACACATTTTATTTGGATTGGTCACCTTTTTATTCACCTTAGCCCTCCACATACGTAGCAATATTAGACTAAGATGTTCACTTCTGGAACAAAGCATGAACATTTGTAGATGGTTTTAGTATTCTCAATCAATGTTTCTAACTCTGAAAAGAATTGAAACATTTGTTATATTTATTTAAATATTAATCAGATATCTACATCCAAAGTTTGAGTTTAATCATTGAACATGTTGGTACAAAATAAACACATCATCAGATTAATGTTTATGCACCAGGATCATAATGGATATAATGTTCCTGAGAAATAAATGACAATAGATAAAATAATTCATGTTTTGATGAGGATTTAAATACAATCATTCACTCTTTAAAATACATATTTGTCATATACAGTTGTAGCTGCAAATAAATCATATTTTCACCTTTTCCATGTGTAAAGTGTTGTGGTGCCCATCTAATATCTGGATGTAATTTACAGTATTTTAAGATATTTCATGACAATTTTTGTCCCTTAAAACATACATTTTACCCTAAAGATCATATTTCTACGTCTAACAGAACCAAAGTTATGTAAGATGGAAATTCACAATACAGTACGGATGGCGGCCATCTTGGATCTTGCTCTGAGCTCAATTTACAGTATTTATAGATATATTATTGAATTCATTGACCCTGAAAACCTATAATTAACCACTGAGATCATGTTTCTATGTCAAATAGAACCAAAGTTATGACAAAATATCTAAATTGGTAATACTGATGGCGGCCATCTTGGATTTCTTGATGTTGAGTGGGAACCATTGGTTTATTTACCAGCGTTGATCACATTATAAATAGATTCAGTAAACTAAAAAACACACATGTACACATTTCCATGGTTTCTTCCAGAAGTGAACATGTTTTAACATATAAGACAGGTTTAATATTTTATTTAGGTATTTAATAGTTGGGGCTACCGTATTTATGATGATGGACTTTACGTGTAAGAGTAGAAGCAGCAATAAGTGAGTCATTAATTAAAAATAATTCATCAAACAAAGTTCAGTTTGTAATTATGCAAAGTGTAAAAAAAGTTAATGTTGAAAAATAAAATGGTTTAGTTTTGTCTTTTTAAAGCATGTGTTTGTATATCTGAGCTGTAGTAAAACCATCTCCTCCTTATAATAAAGCCTCAGGACGTCTGGTCTCCTTCGTGTTAGGAACAGATTAGTGTTAAAAACATCAACCAATAATTCATAGTTTTCCTTCATGCATTCTTTCATAAACACATCAGGTAAGTTTTTCTCTATTAAAGTTGAAGGTTTATGACGACAAAGAAAATACCAAAGATAATGTGTTGCAGACGGTGGAACCATGTGATGACATCAGTGTGGATCCAGCACATGTTGGCCAATGATGTCCAGTGGTCTGACACATTTCTACATGCACTCTCTGAAGTCAAAATCTATTTTTAGAAGTATCCGACTTTCTTTGTGAACTTTATAGAAAGTTCATGCAGCTTCCCTGAAATTCCTGGTTCTTTATGGAGTTGTTGAAGTGTTTTAAAGACAAATGTTTGCTTTACAGACGGTAGTGAACGGGCTGGGCTTTGCGTCTAATAAAAAAGTTTCTAAAATCTTGACTCGGACACTTTATTTCCAGCTGAATATTAACTAGAATGTGGACTGAATGTATCCAGTTATTATTGTGTACTGAGTTGCTTAACAATGTGCTTTAGTTTTAATAAACACTCACAATGTGGTTCCATTTGAGTGTCAGAGTGTTAATGAGAACCTCTCTTTCCTGTGTTTTCATGTGAACACAGAGGTCATAATCATTGCCAGGATGACTCAGCAGATATTACACAACTACACATCAAACAAAACAACAAAGAGCAGAACCTTTGCCAGCCTTACAGAGAGATAAAAGTCTCATTTCTATAGATTCATACTGTGATAAATAGTATTAGTGTAAACCCCTGTGATGATGCCCTACCATGGAATGGCCCACGATGAAGACGGGGAGGTCGGGGTGACGGGACTTCATCATGTCCACGTGCTGCAGGACGTCTCGAATGTAAACCTGAAAGTCTTTGACGTTCATCCGCTCTCCTTCACTCTGACCGTGTCCGACTGTAGAATAAGACACACACCATCAATTACAGTCATTACATTACAATTACGTCATCAATTATCCATGTTCAATTATAACTCAATTACCATTACGGTGACCGGCATTTTTCCCAATTACCATAAAAATGACAATTATCATTCTCCCCCTGTAAGTCAATTACAATTACGTTCTCAATTACTAAAGTTCAATTACAATTAATCACAATTATGGACCATAATAAATAATCCTTATTAAACGTAACCTTCTTGTTGTGTTAGCTTTCTGTTAGCATCTCTAATGCCATGTCTATAATCAGCTGTAAAACACACTAATAAATATTATCTATCATCTAATTAGTTTCTCATCTATTGATTACCTTGTTAGGCTCCCTAATCAATGAACACATTGGTATTAATATTTATGATGTGGACCTCTTTTGTGATTATTTTTTTTTACTATTATTAACTACATATGTGCAAGCCATAGAACTGTAAATATGATTCCCCAGTTTTTTGTTTCATTGAAATGTAATTGACAGTTTATAATTCTGAATTTGCATGCCAATTACAATTACAATGATAAAGAACAATTAGGTGAGGAACATTTAGACATTAGTATGTATTTTTCTCCTCTGACTCTTTTTTGGCAGCGTTGTAAAGGTGAGGCTAGGTTGCCACGGCAACCAGCTCACACCTTCAAACCCTCGCTGTGGAATTAAAAAAATGTCTGTATTTCTAAACATGTGTTAGTACACGCCCCCCCCCCCCCCCCCCCCCCAAGGAGCTCTGCAGTGTGAAGGTCAATATACATTATTAATACTGGGATAATAGAACAATGAAAAGTTCAGATCAATAAACCTTCACGTCAGATCAATGACCTGTAACACCACTACTACTAGCTAATTACATAAAAGTCTGTTCATTTATCACATTCCATATAAATGTTTTATCAGAATCAGCTTTATTGACCAGGTACAGTTTAGAACAATACGAGGAATTTGACTTGGTAGTTGCAGCGAAACAATAAACATCGACACAAGTATTAATATCTATAAGATTTTAAAAGGCTTAACACATTGTAAACAAATAAACCATTGTATTCAGCACTGAATCATTGATAAGGGGAATCAGTTCCTTTTATTGGGACTAGATCAGTTATTTTATTGTCTTAAACAATCTATTTATATGGAGATTGTAAATCTATGCTTCAATGAAAAAAAGTGTTATTTTTTTAACTTATTGCTGGAATCATTTGTCTTGATTAAACAATAATACTTTTTACAAACAGTAATCAATAATTTTAGAAAATAAATATAGAAGTAAAAACAGAACAAATGCAATAACCAAATATAATTCAGAATCTAAATCAGATAATTGGTGACATCTTAAATAAATAATCAGAATAACATTTTTTGCTCAAAGTGGTTACATATAAATATGTTTTATTCTACTACATTAGCAAACAGAACGTTTTTAAAATCACTATTAAACTGTTGTACAAGCTAAAGTAGCTAAAGTTGCTAATAGTAATTACATATATTAATAATGACATATACACAAAGTTCTGCAGCTTTCAATAATCTGTGGTTTTCAAAAAGCTTATATATGTTTAGATCTGCAGATGTTTATTAATTCATCAAATTACTTCTTCCTCAGTTCTTTAACTCTTGATTTAGAACTGAAATCTAATGACCTAAATTATTCTTAATTGCAATATTTTGACCATAAATTAATTTCTCGTGTGTTTCTATTTTAAAGCCAGATCTGCAGCACAAAAAAATCTCCATAAAATCTCTAAACTATGGAATTAATTTATCAGTAAAGACGATGATGGCTGAATAAATACATATTTTCTGTAGAAAATATGATGCAACATTGTAGCATGACAACGTTTTATTACTATTTCAATATTTACTTCAAACGATTGTACAAACGATAAACATGTTACATTAATAATTAATACTAAAGGTGGAACAAACAACAAAAAAACATCACAAGACATATCATCGATTGTATGAGTGGAATCGTTTGAAAAGGTTATACATATAGTTATACAAAGGTTATATATACACAAATATGTGTATATATATATAAAAACAAACAAATGAAAAGGTTATACATATAGTTATACAAAGGTTACATATACACAAATATGTGTATATATATATAAAAACAAACAAATGAAAAGGTTATACATATAGTTATACAAAGGTTATATATACACAAATATGTGTATATATATATAAAAACAAACAAATGAAAAGGTTATACATATAGTTATACAAAGGTTACATATACACAAATATGTGTATATATATATAAAAACAAACAAATGAAAAGGTTATACATATAGTTATACAAAGGTTATATATACACAAATATGTATATATATATATATAAACAAATAAATGAAAAGGTTATACATACAGTATGTAATTATGTCTAGAGTTAGTGAAATAACAGAATTCTTTTGTCTTCTTTTCTTTTTAAAAATGTATGTTTTTAATGAACCTATTATTGTGAAAGGAATGTATCCTCCCACGCCTAATTAATTAATTAATTAATTCCTCTTTGTATTTGTTCACTTTTATTAAACATTTAGCTCCTAAATATAGTTGATTTTATCAGAAAAGTCCGAGACCAACTTTTGCATCTAAGAGTGAATAAAAATATCTGAAAACAGTGAGTAACAGATAAAAAGACAGAAAATGTAACAAATAGAGGGAAAGCAAGAGATTGTGTGTGTGTGTGTGTAGGTGTGTGTGTGTGTAGGTGTGTGTGTGTGTGTGTAGGTGTGTGTGTGTAGGTGTGCGTGTGTGTGTGTGTGTAGGTGTGTGTGTGTGTGTGTAGGTGTGTGTGTGTGTGTGTAGGTGTGCGTGTGTGTGTGTGTGTGTGTGTGTGTGTAGGTGTGTGTGTGTGTGTGTGTAGGTGTGTGTAGGTGTGTGTGTGTGTGTGTGTGTAGGTGTGTGTGTAGGTGTGTGTGTGTGTGTAGGTGTGTGCGTGTGTGTGTGTGTGTGTGTGTGTGTGTGTGCTCCCTCAGTCAGCTCTGTGTTTGTGGTAAATTCCACGTCTGTAAATATTTTCTCAACTCAACTGCTGAGTTTTCACATCATGTCCTGTTTTCCACCTGAGGAGGCGTTTACTGAGGCTCAGTCACTTCAGTTCACACGTGTTTTTATTATTATTATTATTATTATTATTATTATTACAGGGCCTGAAGGTGCCACGTTTCACATACTCACACATTTTATTTATCGCTTTGTTATTTTTAAGTGTTTGTATTTTTAAATGTTTGCCTAAAGCTAATTAGTAATGGTTCATATTTACAGTGTTCACCATATAAATATTCAAGATATATCAAGTTTTCTATTTTAGCGATATAGAAAATGACATATATAGAGGTATATCTGTATTTTTTTAACTTGTTTTTATTTATACAGTCACATCATAAAATAATTTAATATTATTCATAAAGTACAGTCAAACACTGCCCCCCTTTACAATTTTAACATATTTCTCAGAACAAAATGAAAAGCTTAGTTTGATGGATCTAAAAAAGACACACTACAGAACTCACTCACACGTGCTGTCCCTTAGAGGAGAAAAAGCCAAAAGTGTTGCATATTAATCAGCTGTTTATTAATAAATGAATTGTCTGTCTGATCAGACTTACTGAGGTAAAAATATGGATATTGATATCGTATATCAGCCCTAGGTAGGACCAGGGTGTTTGTACAGACCTTTAAAACAAACCATATGCAGATGTATTTCATGTCTGGGTGTGTGACCTAAAGTTATTGACCCTAAATATTAGTAAAGCCCGTGTTCTTACACTTTAGAAACAAGTCCATTATTAGCGATAGGCTAATAATATTATTATTACTGAAGCTAATATTACAGACATGCAATGATGAAGTCACACCTGTGGAATAGAACAGAACCCATCTGTACTCACACAGTGAATGTCTATTTAAAACATCTGGACCAGTGTCCTCAAACACTTTATCACTGCTATTAATCATTTCAGGTACTGTAATCTATTTATGATACTGTACATTAACGGGCACAGAAAGTAGTTCAGATTGTGAATATCTGGAAACCTTTTTTTTTAGCTTTCCTAGACACTCGTGGTTGTTTGCCTTCACCTTGAAATATTAATATTTGCAGATATGAACTATCTTGGTAATTGACATTACTGTAATTACACAGCACTAGGTTTTCAAAACTAACATTTTTCCCCTAAATGTTACACTTCTTCAGCACCCATTGTAAATAAATAAGAAAAAGTGTCAGTTATAAACAATTTCTACATTAGTACATGTGTATCCCATACTGTAGGATCAATAACTGATCTATGCTCTTAACAGGAAACCAAAGGTGTGAAGATTGAAGCTGTAACGTTTCTACGTCCACCATGTCTCATCAAGATACGCCAAAAACATGTTCACTTCTGGAAGAAAGCATGAACATGTGTACATGGGGGTTTCTTAGTTTACTGAATCTATTTATAATGTGATCAACGCTGGCATAAAACCAATGGTTCCCACTCAAAATAAAAAAATCCAAGATGGCCACCATCAGTATTACCAATTTGGATATTTTGTCATAACTTTGGTTCTATTTGACATAGAAACATGTTCTCAGTGGTTAATTATAGGTTTTCAGGGTCAATGAATTCAATAATATATCTTAAAATATGCTCAGAGCAAGATCCAAGATGGCCACCATCTGTATTGTAACTTTGGTTCTGTTAGACGAAGAAACATTTTGGGGACAAAATACTGTAAATTAAATCCAGAGCCAGATATAATGACAAAGATGTATTTTAAAGGACAGGAAAAGTTGTGTGTGTTTCTGTACATTGTTCAGCTAATAATAAAATAGTATTATTGGATTATTTAGTATTAAATCTTCAAGTTCTGTGTCTCAGAAACACATGAACTCTCTTTAGATATATTAGTTACTAAAAACATTCCATCTGATTAGACTAAACCTACATCTACCAGTTCTAATCAGTCTTTTAGTTTTACTGAAACCTTCAATAGAGCCAGATGTTCCATTAACATCTGGCAAAGCAAATGTGTTTGTGATGTTTGTCCTGACAGAATGAATACTTTAGTGTGTGCCAGACATTCATGAAACGATGAAGAGAAAGATAAATGTCAGTCGTGTAAATGTTTGTAAGTTCATCCACTAAGTGTCAGGAACAGTTCTAACAGTGTAGAACTCTCTGTCCTGATGTCAATGGTTCCACGTCATTGTTCTCACGGTCTAAGGTTGTGTGATCCTATTCAAGCTAGTCTGAAAAGGCTACGCTTTGTTGATCATCTGGTATCAAAGGAACACACAATAAGAACAAGTCCAGATATGACATATTTGTTCTATTTCTAGAAGTGTTGGTCATTAAATGTAACTGGTCTGCATTCCATTCCCATACGGACAGAAACACACACACATGGTTCCTGATTACGCAATTCACATTCACAAGTCTGATGGAATCATAGAAGTTGAGGACGTTTGTATTAATCTGAAATAATGTTGAATTAATTAAACACAAGAAAAGCAGTGGTGGCTTTCAATCATATGGTCAGTGGTTCTAATCCAGGCTGGTCCATCACTGAGGGATATTAATCAAGTCCCTTAACTCTAACTGCTGGTGTTGTACGTCACTTTGGATAAAAGCATTAGCTAAGTGAAATTATAATTTTCTAAATACATTATTTGCTTTAGCAAAACACCAAACCATGTTTAATCTTAAAAAGATCAACTGACCCAAAAGTGTTATTTAGATAAAACCTATAATAATGTGTGAGTGACTGTAAAGAGTTCCCTGCAGCTGATGACAGCAGCTAAAGAGCAGAGCGGAGCTCACAGAGGAATTTATTTACTAAACATGAACTTTTTCTTCTGAGAGATGATACGATACCTCAACATCAAACTCTATCATTTACCATCTGACTCTGGCTCTGAGGTAATCATCTACTGCTTTTTTATTTGCTGGCTCAACTGGAAAGCTAAGTAGCAAGCTAACTAGCTACAAGTAGCAAGCTAACTAGCTACAAGTAGCAAGCTAACTAGCAGAAGAATGGCTCTTTCCACCACAGAATACAGCAGTCTTCTCCAAAAGATTACTGAACTGGACACTACAGTGCGAGGAATACAAGTAAACATTGAGGTTAATGGACACTGTGGATATGATAATGATACGACAGTGGATAAAGCTAACTCGCTACCAGCCCGTGCTAACAAAGCTATCAGACCTAGGGAGGATCCTGTTCCCGTTGATAAGCCAACAGGTGTGAGTCCTCCCTGGAATACTCTGGGAGCTAAGCCTAAGAAAAAGTCATATCCACTTCAAAGGCTAACGGGCCGAGCAAAGCGCCCTGATATCAATAATGAGACGGACTGGCCTGCACTCCCTTCTCAGACTGCAGCCTCAACATCAACTCCTTTGTCTGCTCAGGCACCAAAGTGGACATCTGCTAAAGGCAGGAGTATCACCAAGTCACAAACCCAGTTTCATGTAGAACTGGGTAATCGATTCGTTCCACTGCTGAATGACCTAGGATCTGCTCTAATGAGGTCAACACACAACCTTCTGGAACTGTGAAGACTGAAAGTGCTTCAGGAAAACAAAAGCGACATGGTAGGCCAAAGCAACAACCTCACACACTGATAGTGGGAGACGTTTCTGTTAAAGATGCTCAGAAGATGTTTAGCAGCAACGTGAAAGTGATCTGTTTACCTAATGACACAGTATCAGACCTGGCTGACAAAATCTTGCATATCGTTGAGGATTACCCACATTTGAAAAATGTTGTGATTCATTTTGGGTTAAATGATTTAGCCAAGGAGGAGTCTGAGGTGTTAAAGCAGGATTTCACCCATCTGCTAAAAACTGTGAGCTGTATACAGCCTAAAGTGTTCATCAGTGGCCAGATACCTCCAGTCCGCAAAGGAGATCTGAAATTCTCAAGGATTTACTCTTTGAATAAATATTTGTCTTCAGCTTGTGCTGCTCTTTCACTAAATTTTATAGAAAATGTTCCTATTTTTTGGGAACGTGGTCATCTTTTTAGAGCAGATGGACTGTGTCTAAACAAGACTGGAGTAAAACTCTTCACATCCAACTTGTTTTACTTCACCAGTCACACTGCTATCAGTTCTGATAAAGACAGAGGACAACATGTACCATCAGAGAACAAAACAACAAGGAAAGAACATGGAGTCAATGAGCTTCCAGCAAGAAATCAAAATCACCAAAATGAAGAGGTCAACCCAACCCCCACATCTCAGGACCCACCTGCTTCACCCCAAAATTCACCTACTTCCACCTCATCCAGCTTCTCTCCTACCCCTGCCTTCTTGGATTTATCTGCCCAGATGAACGAGCAGGTTCTGGCTGGTACAAGACTGACACCCCACCCTTTACCCCACCATGGTCCCATCTTATCTCCTCTAAAGAACCAATCAGCACCACCCATCCCTCCTCAGTGATACCAGGCCCTGGATCACTCTTCTCCTCAGGCCAGATGTGTTCATCTTAGAGCGACACAGGTCTGATGTGTGCTGGGTCTAGACTGCAATAGCTCTATTTTTAGGAACAACCAGAAAAAGTCAGGGCCTTATGGAGTTAATGCAGCTTCTTTAATTCCTGTGGTGACAGGTAACACAGGTAAAATTGTGAAATTAAAGAAAAACAAAAAGCTTTATAGAGATAAAAATGTGACTCCTATAACATGTCATCCAAAAAGTCCACCAGTGTCTCCAGTAAAGTCTTTAAAATTAGCTCTTCTTAATGTTAGATCTCTTGTTAACAAGTCACTACTAATTAATGATATTATTTTAACACATCACTTGGACTTTTTATTTCTTAATGAAACATGGTTGAATGATGGTATCAGTAATACTATTCTCAATGAAAGTTCACCACAAGACTTTATTTATTTTAATAAGTGTCGTACTTACAGGAAAGGTGGTGGAGTTGCTGACATTTTTAAATCAATATTTCAGTGCAAAGAAATAACGTTTGGTGATTTTATCTCCTTTGAATATATGTCATTCTTACTGAAGGGTGATTCAAGAGTTCTGTTTTTAGTCGTTTATAGACCCCCAAAATATTCTGGAGAATTCATGGATGAGTTTGCTGAACTGCTGTCAGTTGTATGCACTGAATACAACTTTTTAATAATAACAGGTGACTTAAATATTCATGTAGACAATAACATGGACAATACTGCCAAAGAACTGTATGTTTTAATGGATACTTTTGGTCTTACACAACATGTGACTGGTCCGACACACACTCAAGGTCACACTTTGGATCTGGTTATCTCTAAAGGTGTTGATATCTCTGCTGTTGATGTAAGAGACTTAGCTCTATCTGATCATTTCTGTGTCTTTTTTGACCTAGAGACTGTAACATCTGTTCCCCCTAGTTATGTGTGTTTAAAGAAAAGGTACATAAATGAGAACACAAAACTAAGAGAAAACCAAACACACAGAAAACACCTTGGAGGAGGACTGAGATAATGCAGAATTTGAAATCTGACTGTAGAAGAGCTGAGCGTAAATGGAGATCAACAAAATAAGTCTGCGTAAATTCAATGATGGCTTGTTCAAAGCAAGGCAGCAATACTTTTCTGAAATTATTGCCAAAAATATCAACAACTCTCGCACGTTGTTTTCTGTAATTGAAAAGCTCACAACCCCCAAGATCAGATATCCCCTGAATTACTGTCAGCTGGAAAATGCATTGAATTTTCTGTATATTTCAACGAAAAAATACAATCAATAAGGTCAAACATCAGAACAAACCAGCAAAATCACAAAAAGCTTGAACAGCTTCAACCACTGAGGGAGGAGTCAACTACAATGCTAGAGTTTATTACAGTGAACCCAAAAACAATAGAGGAGACTGTTCAGCAGCTGAATCCATCAACGTGTTGCCTTGACACAAAACCCTCAAACTTCTTTAAAACTGTTGTAAAGTCATTTATCACTGATTAGTATCAGATAATTAACTGATCATTCCAATCAGGCACCGTACCAAAATCCCTGAAAGTAGCTGCTGTTAAACCTCTGTTAAAAAGAGAACACTGGATGCCTCTATACTGGCTAACTATAGACCAATCAGAACCTTCCATTCATGGCCAAGATCATTGAGAAGGTGGTCTTCAACCAACTGAGTCAATTCTTAACATTCAACAAATTTCAGTCAGAGTTTGGTTCTCATCACAGCACAGAAACTGATCTGATCAAAGTGATCAATGACATAAGGTTGAACACTGATTCAGGAAAAGTATCTGTTCTCATTCTGTTGGATCTAAGTCTACATTTGACACTGTAGATCATACAAGTTTGTTGCACAGATTGTAAACATGGGTTGGACTAAATGTTAAAGTAATGGTTTAAGTTCTACTTGGAGGTAGGGCTGGGCGATATGGCCTTTTATAAATACCGCAATATTTTTAGGCCATGTCACGATACACGATATATATCTCGATATTTTGCATTACCCTTGAATTAACACTTTGATGCACAAAATCACACCAGTATGATGATTCTATATGTCTACATTAAAACATTCTTGATCATACTGCATTAATATATGCCAATTTTAAACTTTCATGCAAAAAAGGGGTTATCACAACTAAGTCAAAGTTGACATAACTGTATTTATTAAACAGTGAGTGGCTCAAACATAAAATTGTCAACAGAAAGTGCACGTTCTGTGCAAAATTGTCACAGAGACATTTCAAAACAAGACATTAGTGCAGGATGCAACTCACATGGCATTTCAAAACACAAAATTAAAGTGCACTTTTTGTACATAATGCCACTAAGATATTTAAAAAAAAAAAAAAAAAAGTCCGCGAGTTTAACGGTATGGTCATTTTCAACACCGCACAGACTACAAGCTGCGATATATCGAGTATATTCGATATATCGCCCAGCCCTACTTGGAGGATCAAAGTTATTTTGTAAACATTGTAAACTTTGAATCTGACAGATTACCAATGTCCTGTGGGGTTCCTCAGGGATCTGTTCTTGGACCTCTTCTGTTTAGCCTTTATATGCTTCCTTTAGGACACATTTTACAGAACTGTAAGGTTGATTATCAGAGCTATGCAGATGACACACAACTATATCTATCACTAAACCCAGATGACTATGGTCCCATTGAGGTGTTGTGTGACTGCTTAGAAAAAGTAAACTGCTGGATGAGTGAAAACTTCCTTCAACTAAACCATGACAAGATGGAGGTGATTGTCTTTGGTAACAATGAAAAGAGGACTGCTGTCAGCAAGTATCTGAGTCTGGATCTTTAGAAGATAAAGACCAAGTCAAAAACCTTGGTGTTCTGATTGACTCAGATCTGACATTCAGCATCAGATCAAATCTATCACAAAAACATCTTCTACCACCTAAAGAACATCTCCAGAGTGAAAGGTTTAATGACTCAGAAAGATCAGGAGAAACTGGTCCATGCTTTTATCTCCAGCAGACTGGACTATTGTAATGGTCTTCATCAAACATCTACAGCTGGTTCAGAACGCTGCAGCTCAGGTCTGAACCAGAACAAAGAGGTCAGAACACATTACACTGGATCCCAGTCAGCCTCAGAGGAGACTGTAAAGTTCTGCTGCTGGTTATAAATGTGTGAATGGGTTTGGTCCAGAATACATCAGTGAGATGTTAGTCAGGTATGAACCCAGCAGGTCTCTGAGATCTATGGACACAGGTCAGATAGTGGAGCCCAGAGCTCATAGTAACCATGGTGATGCTGTGTTTAGTTGTTATGCTGCAAAGAAGTGGAACAAACTGCAGCAGAGCTGAAGTCAGCATCACATGTGAACATTTTTAAATCAAAGTTAAAGGAACTTTTTTCTCTACTGTATATGATTGATAGAGATTTATGGTCATGTTGATGATGTCATGTGTTTGTTGATGATTTTAATTGATTTTAAATGTTCTTATTGATTTTAAACAGTTGAATGTTTTATCATGTAAAGCACATCGAGTTGCCTTGTGTATGAAATGCACTATATTAATAAACTTGCCTTGCCTTCTGTAGACATCTATTTAATATATAGTGTCTTATCTTCTTTACCTGTTTATTATGTTCAGGGTTCCAGAGTTCACTGGAGATTATCACAGATTATCCACTGCTAATCCACTGAGATTAAAGCTTGGTTAATAGTTTATTGGAAGAAAAAATGGCACCAAATGAAAACAGCAATAGTTTACTGTTGAATTAATGAAATTATTATTACTACAAATAATATTTCATTAATTCTAAAACATCTTTTATGTAAAGACGGACAAAAAATGATGCGTGGTAACTAAGGGTGTTGATTCAAAAATATATTTTAATTGTGTTTTTAAACAAAAAAAACATTTAATTGTGCTAACATTAGCATAGCATTATTATGATATTAGCACTTGAATTACAATTTGTTAACATTCACCTGTTCCCACAAGTTTAAAAAAATGAAATAAATTGTATTTAATACCATTTTGTACTCGTAATGAAATTTGTAATTACTGATATTGTAATATATCGCAATGTATATCATATTGTTTAATATTGGGATTTTTCATATCGTGACATGTAAATTGTGAATCGTATCGTATCAGATTGATGACAAAGCACAACACCCCTAGTGGTAACTTTACAACCTTTACTTTACAATTGCAAACAATATGTATTTCATTAAAAAAAGGATCATAATGTCAGTGGAAGGGTCAGTTTTAAACATTTAAATGAGTGAGTGTTCCCTCAAACACTGATACATTTAAGCAAAGATTAAATGTATCAGACATTTATAACATAAGTAATGTGAATAATAAACACTCACCGTGGTCGTGTGCAAACACCAGCAGAGATTGATCCTTCAGTTTGTGAGCTATCTCATCATATGGTCCACAATGTTCTCCAGCTCCATGAGCGATAAACACCAAAGCCCTGGAGGAGAAAAAACAACAAACTCATTTATTTCATGTGACTTTCTCTTTTCCTGCAAATAAACCACAAGTAGATTATTTTATACATATAAACCTTTGTGACAAATCTGTGGGATCTGAGATTTCAAGGGATTCAATAAAACATGGAATGAGAGTTTAGAGCACAAGGTGTCAAACTCAAGGCTCGGGGGCCAAATCCGGCCCTTTAGATCAGGGTTCTCATCTGGTCTCATCCTGGGACCCACATTTTGCCACGGTCATTAAATCGTGACCCACTTTGTTTTTTTTAGAATTCAAACAAGGTTAGTTTTTCAAAAATAGCTTTATAGAACACACACAAATAATCTTTTTAAAAACATAAAAATCTATAGATTTTCTTGTGCAACATGCATTTCACAGCATGCCTGTCAAAAGAAAAGTTTTTTTCAAAATAAAAGACAGACAAGTCCAACGTGAAAGATATCAAGTAAGCTGTCCATGACCCACTTTTGGCTCCCCACCCACCAGTTGAGAATCACTGCTTTAGAGCATCTAATTCAGCCAGCAGCAGGAAGTAAAAAGTCAGAGAAATAATGAATCACTGTGGAAATTATTAACATATTTTTTATATATAGCTAGATATCTACAAAATAATTCACAAATGTAATAAAACTCCACAATAATAGAAAGGCTCATATTTTCCCACATACTTATATCACAGATTGCAGTCATTGTTTATTCTCAGATTGTTATAAGAACTCAATTTTTCCCAAATCCTGCAATTTTTGCCAAATTATTCCACAAACTTTCCCCAAATTACATGAAAATGGGTCATAAACTGAAAGTGAAGATCCTGCAGAGCCTGAAATGTGTCACACATGACTTTGATATTATCAGTGCCGTACATATTTTAGCATTTATTTATATGTGGAAGTGCAAACTAGAGCACAATAATGATGACAGTAGTATTAAAATCTGTGGTCAGATAAACTGCTCTGACAGCCGTGGTTTCGAGGCGTGCAGATGATAAATAGAAGATGAGCAGCAGTGAAAGGCAGACTGTGTTTTCTCAGATAACAGCTATGATCCATCTGTCTGCTCTGCCTCTACCCACTTCTACGTTTCCAACTCTAAACACACGCACAAGAGTCCAGCCAATAATAATCAACGTGACCCATCGTTTTTGGACATGCATGCATCACATTTGTTTGAGAGTGAATCTGGCTCATCATAAATAATAAACACACTGCTGAGCCAGTTCTGCTTGGCGTGATGATGACAGAAAGCACGCCATCCACAGCTATCAGGGAAGACCATTCCATGACAGGCTCAAAGGAACATCCACGTGAAGGGGAATGGTGCACAAAGCATCAGTGTTTCCTCCAGCAGTGGCTCTATTTCTGTCGTGTCATGCTATTCTTTCCCTGGTCAGTAATGTGTCATCACCTGATCAGTCACATGGTTCAAACAGACCAGGAAACATGTTTACACACCTTAATAAGGCCCTGTTGTTCCTCTGACAGGTGATCTAAATACCGTTACAACACACCACAGTACACTGTCACTACGCTCACACTGCACGTCTTAATGCACAATTCATAATAAAAAAATATAATCATATTAAATGTGTTTTTAATCAGTTTGGAGTATGAACAGAATGTCACCCTGAAGTGACCTGCATGCACACAAGAGTCACGTACGGTGTTTACGTTAGTAAATATGGAGGCGTTTAGTCAGTACCCAATCCTTTCATAGGCCTGCCTGATCCTTTCAGATCCTTCTAACGTTAAACACGTCTCCACCCTATTTTACAGCAGTTTGTTCTTATGTAAAAGGTTGAAACCCTGCTGTTTAAAAAGATTCAGAAATTTATGTTGAGTGATTTTTTATTTTTATTTTATTTTCTGTTTGGTTTTTGACAGTCAATGTTGTGTTTTTATCTGTTTGTTTTTGAATTAACAATTAAAAACACCACCAAACAGTCACATATTGAAATGTGTACTAATAAAATATTTAACAAACGTTGTATGGTGGGTTTATATTCAAATATCACATCCCAGCAGCTCTGTCGTAAGGATTGTTAGTGAAGGAAGTGACGTAGTCTACGCACACGCGTTATCAGGTAGTGACAGCGCTGAGAAACATACTTTTTAACAGAAGTCAACATTTCATAACTTTAAAGAGAGTGAAAAAGAAGAGAGCCAGGTTTATGTCTCCAGATGTTTGCTGTGATGCTGCTCCATCTTTAAAAAACTGTTTGGATGATGATGATGATGATGTAGGAGTTGATAGAAATCTCCTCGACTGTACAGACTGCAGTCGCATTGCAAAACAACTGGATACGTATTGGTTTAGGATTACATAGGACAGTGACCTGGGTCGGATTTGATAAAATCTGGATTGTGACGTTCAGACTGTCTTTAAAGAATCAGATACAGGTGAAATGTGCTCTCCACTTGTGGAACTGTTTTTGTTGGCGGAGCTAAATGATGAAATAAACACACAAATCATAATCTTTTGTCACTAATTAATGTTAACTAATAAAATGTGCTTGTAGAACTGTTGTATAAAAGCAACATTACATGAGAAGGAGTGGTGTAGCACTGGCTGAAGGTGGAGAACCGTAGATTTAACCTCATGAAACCAGCTAGAGTTACATGAAGGACAACCTGTTTAAAAAGCACTGATGAGAGCTGATCTTCATAGAAAAAGACAAAGAACATATAGTCTCTGAAATATCCATTATATGCATACTTCCTTAATTTTGTACTTTAAATGTGTGCAGATAAGAGAAGTTTGTGGTTGTTAGAAGGTATCTGTTGCTCATTAACAGTAGTTTCTACCTCTTCAATCAGTGCATATTAAGTAGAAGATGTTCAGTCAAACAGTGGAGTGTTTCACAGTGTTCTCGTTCTGAGCAGCAGCAGCACTGAGAGGCCTGGAGAGCTTTAATCAGACGTCCAAAAGTATTCAGAGGTTCAGTGAGAGGCTCAGAGGAGAAAAGTGAGTGAATGTGTGAAGCAAACTGAGGGGCTGTGGAAGGTGGTGGGGGGGGGGGGGGGCTGTTTATCAGGCTTCATTAGTAAAATTCACCCACTCCTCGTTCCCTTCTTTTAGGGAGCCCCTCCCCCTCCCCCAGGCTGAGACTTCCTGTGAGCTGCAGCATACATGAGTGTGAATAGACATCTTTGTAATGGTCTAATGTTCTGGTAGACATGCTGCGGGGGCCGCTCAGGAACTCATGGTCTAAACTATTTATTGTAGACAGTGAATAAAAACCTGTGTTGGTTATTACTTATCAATAACTCCAACCACTCATCTTGTATGTGTCCTGTAGACTTTGAAATGTATTTAGAATGTGGAAATAAATCCAGATAATGATAATGACAGATAATGACACTGAACAATACACCAGGGTTCTCTACAGTACTGTTGAGCATAGGGACCACAACGTTGTGATTTTGATCCAGTGTCTATTGATACAGAAACGTATCAATAGACAATAAACGTATGTTTTTCAGATCTTTTCTACATAAGCGTAATGTGTTTTCACTGTGCCACTAAACACCTGACTCAACTATTCTTCTTCTGCTACCGTGGGTTTGAATCCCGCTTTTGTCAAATATATTTTTTCATTTTAACATATTTAACCTGGTAAATTCCACCTATGACAGTATGTACCTACTGTATAGTTGGTATTGATTTGTCTGACTCACATGAAGCTCAGATACGTTTCTTTAAACAAGTCCTTTCCTCTAATGATCTTTTCACTCTGTCTTTGTCTCATGGGAAGTGCAGAGCTACTAGTTTCTCACACGGTTTCATCTGATGAACAACATGGCGTCTGAGCAGCACTATTAAAAAACTCAATGAGAAAGAGAGCGTTACACCTCCCACTGGCACCACTCACAGCTACTTTAGACCACCACTAGAACCCACACACAGCCACAGCCTGAATCCACCAAATACAACATTTACACAAAAAATAAAACTATTCATAATTAAACTGGAATAGCCAAATAACTAAACTAACAAAAACACTATTCTGGAAGAAAACAGAGATTTCCATTGTGTGGGAACAGATTCATTTAACTGCAAACGTGCCAGTTTAATATACATGCTGGATATACTGCAAGAAATGAGCAATTAGCATGTGACATCATCACTAAGTTCTTTTTTTGTAGCCCTTGTTAACTTATCAAATTATTTGATATACTTTCAACTTTATAGAATTTTATAAACTATATTGTCTTCATTGAAAAGGTATTTTTGGCTCCAGAAGGATTTTAATCCAAGTGAGATTAGGAGATAAAGTATCAGTGTTCCAGATGTGTACACATCAACAGAGAAATGGAGGATTTACACAAAATGAGACAAGAGACAGAATCAGTGAGTGCAACATGCTGGGTTAGAGAGGAAACACGCACGCACGCACGCGCACACGCACACACACACACACACACACACACACACACACACACACACACACACACACACACACACACACACACACACACACACACACACACACACACACACACACACACACAGAGCTGTTATTCAGAGGTTACACGAGGCTGTAAATGAGAAGATGTTCCACTCACACACTTACAGTAGTTGTCACACCTGATGATGTTCTCTATGGGTCACAACACACTGCTCCTCATTTATCAACCGTTGGTACGTTCAGATCTGAACGTACCACGTGTGTTCAACCACATTCACGCAATCTTCAGTATTTATCAATGTTGATGTGATCGTACGCTATGATCAGATCTCACGTCAGGTCTGAGCTCGTGTAGATATTCTGAGAGGATTAGTGGAGCAGCAGAAAAGTCTGAAAATAAAATATTAAACAAGCCTCAGCTGTTATTTAAACATTAGCAGACACATTCAGAACAGACAAAAATGAAATATTTAAACAGATGAAAACAAAATAACAAAACATTCATGCTTTAAAATGTAAATAGTTCCTTAAACTTTTCAAATGTGCTGCAGTATTTAGTCAAAATTTGACATAATATACACAAACAAAGAGACAACATTTAGTCATTTTTAAGGCTTTTTCATCGTTAATTTAGTTTAAAGTTATATTTATTGCCTAAAGCGTGCAGACTGAGGCTGATATAAATGTAATATTTTGTTGTGTGTGTCTCCAGGATCTCTGTTGTGTAGTTGTCAGTGCACACAGGGGGGCAGACGTCTCCTTCTCAGTAGCTGATCCTCTTCCACAGAACGTTTAAATGAGATCTTTTAAGTCCAGTTTTCACACGTTCTAAAAGCTCATCTTTGTTTATCAATACCTGATCATTTATACGCTGTGATTGGTCAGATACCAATGATTGATAAATCACACGTTGGTCCTGTCGTACAACACAAAGTGACCTCAGATTTACACACGTTTTTACCTAAGGTTGATAAATGAGGACCAATGTCCTCGGCTGTTGAAAAGTAGATTTTCAGAATATTTTTGATGATTTATGTAATGATTTGACACAATTGTGTTTTTCATTTCCAGCTTCCTATGATATTATATTATATTATATTTTTCGAATATTACTCTTATCTGTGATTTTATAAATAGACTATTGAATCAATGCTTTTGTGATTTCTTACATTGGTTCACTTCACATATAATAAGATATTTATAAACTCCTATAAAAGGCAAACTATAATTTTTCATTTAGTATCAAATTCTCCACTGATGCAGGAAATGAAATGAGTGAGAAAAAAGAGAAATAAAAGTAAAATAAACTGAACAGAGATTTCTGACCTACTTACACACATACATGTGTGTAAGAACACAGAATGTCCTGTTTAAAGAAGCAGGTGTCGATCCCTGTGTGAGTTCATTGATCTGTCAATCATTAGTGATGTCACTGATCTCTCCACTGAAGCCGTTACCTTTCACCGACTTAGCAAAAATAAACCTTTCACCGACTTTCTGTCTCAAATGTAAAAACCCTCCTGGGCCTCACATCTCTGACCTGATCCTATCCTCACTCTGACTAGAAACACTTGAGTCGTATTTAAGGATGAAAAACTACATATTTTGCCCATTTATGGAGGGCTATTTCTGACTCTAATAGAGCAGCTGTTCTATTATTATGCCCTATAAATACATGTTAAATAATGGAAGTTATATACAATTTTTATTCAATTTGGGGAAAATGTGGGGAATAATTTTATTAAAATTGTAGGATTTTGGAAAAGATAAAGATTTATTCTTCAATTTGTGATTAAAAATGACTGCCATCGTGTGATAAAAGCATGAAAAAACTGTGCACCCTGGCACATATTGTGGATATTCTTTAAATGTATGTATTTGTAAGGGCTGACATATCTGCAGAAGAATCAGAATCAGCTTTATTTTGTCATTACACGTTATAGAAATACAGAGCAACGAAATTTCATTTCAGTTTCATCCCGTTCAAAAAAACATGAAAAGACAATCACATATAACATGGGAGGACGAGAACGGGAGAACTGTGGGTGGCCGTGGGCGGCGCCCCGTCTTTAGATGAAAAGTGGGAGAACAACAGGAGGAGAGGTGAGGGGAAAAAGCAGGTTTTAAACTGACTTCCCTATTGGGGAGGAAAGTATAAAATTAGGAAAAAACCTCCTCGACGTACGTGCAAGTACATGTACCAAAATCAAAACAGTCTCTCTGAAACTCACAAGGGTTGTGAGGGTCGAGGGGTCAGGGAGGAGAAAAGATTGCCAGCTGGGGGCACGCGTGCAGCCTCTTGTGGGCGCTTCACACGCTCCCTTGTAGCTTGCGGGGATGGAGGTAGGATATTGCTTTCCCTCTGATACAGTCAGATGATGTGCGACGATCTTGGTACATCTGGTTCAGAAAACAAAAGTCCCAGGTAGTGATGGGGGAAGAAGACGGGGAGGAGGGGGAGGAGCGTCAAGTCTGCACAACATTTTTGGTGAAATAGAAAGAGGGCCTTGAGCGGTTGGCGTGTGGGGGGAAGCCAATAATGTTAAGTGATTTGTTTTCGATCCAGGCTAGCACATTTTCGGTAGCCTGTAGTCTTTGGTCTCTAGCAGTAAAATCCAATAATGTTGCCTCAAACTGCAAGTCGAGGACTCAGCCGCTCCAAGTTGGTATCAATCTTGCGTAAACGCTCCAAAGTAACCTCCTGCTTACTTTTGAGTTCGTTCATCACATTAGTCTGAGTGTTGACTGCTCTGCTCCATCCTTCAGAAATGACTGGCAGGCTTCCCAAAACAGCTGCCAATGTAATACAGACTTTGCAATAGATCAGAAAGCTGCCCGCTCCAATCAGCAGCATCCCTGCAACCATATTTCCAATCATGTAGATGTCCTCCACAAAAAGCATGGACAGACACACGACCTTCCACTTATTCCAGGAATCCATCGTGTATTCGGCCGCAATTGTTTCGTCCAGACACGCGGGCTCACCCCTGCCCGGTCTTTTGTTGAAAAAATTTAATCGATGGCATTGAGAGACCAGCTGAACAATTCCAGAATTTTGGTTTTTAGTATAAAATGCAGAGTCTCCTCTTAGATCCACAAGACAGAAAACAAAACAAGCAGCAAGGGCAGATAAGGAGGAGAGTGGGAGCAGAGGAAAATGCGATCGCCTTCACGAAGTAGCAGAGGAGAAGAAAAATTTAGTTACTTGGTATTTTTACACAATGATTCATTTTTCTGTGGTTGTGACTTTGTCCTGCAGGCTGAATTTGATGCTCTAAAGGGCCGGGTTTGGCCCTCGGGCCTTGAGATTGACATATGCTCTACACACAAACTTAATAAACTTTGGAAATCTCCTGCTTGGGTGCAGCTCATCAACACCTTGGTTATGACAAATATCTGTGTAAATGTGAGCAAGGTTTAGCAGTGACGACAATACAAAGGAAAAATAAGCGTTATAGTGAATTGTCAAATATTTGAAGAACAAAGTTACAGATCAGTTTACATTCAGGAGTCTAAGAATGAGGAAGCAGACACCATGACCAAAGTCCCAACCATGCAGGCTGGTTTTGATGGGAGAAGAAACCCAAGCATGTGAGATAAGAACATGAAATATTTCACCTGAAGAACCAAACCCTGCTGCTACAGCTAAGATAATTCTAACCAGCATGGATGATTCTTAAAGGATCCTCCACTGTTTTTACAAATATGTCCTAAAACCTTTGAAATGTCCTTACTAGTAGATCTATGTCTAACACATTTCTTTAACCATATTTGTTTTATTAACTTTTAAAAATGGGACTATTTTACACTTTTAGAGCCTGTGTTCCTCCATCTTGAAATCACATGATTGATGATGTCACATGGCCCCACTTCCTGTAAACATCCCATTGTTTTCTATTGAGTGAAACATTCAGCCTGATTTTTACATCATTTAACAGCTTTTTAGATGATTTTTCGGTCAAAATGACAATTTGTGCTGTTTTTGGTTGATCTAAATAATCAGGAAAAGTTAAAGGTGTTGATGTAAACCTCTTTCGTTAAACTTGAATGCAGGATTAAACCGGCCTCTGGTGATGATGATCCTAATCCAGGGTAAATGTCAAACCAGAGGAGGTTTACACTCTCTTTGTGTTTTGAGCTGAAGAGATTAAATCAGTGCTTATACGTATTTTGAAACAACCTGTTAAACAAGATTTTGGATGTTTCATTCAATGCAAAGTCTTCACTGTCTTTGCTCTGTGAGCTGCAGGTCATTTCACCATAATATATATCACTGCAAATTAATTCAGACATTTTTTTCTTGCTGACAGATAATCCATCACCTTCTGCTGTGTGTGTTTCCTGTTTAACCACTGCAGAGATGTCCATGTAAATCACCTTGTTAATAATCACTGTGCTGACAAAGCACTGCCTACATGGCACTCACTCTACTTTAGTCAATGGTCAGTCTGATGCCATGGTTACCGCTACACATTAGACAATAACTTACTGAGAAAATAGCAGAGGAAAAATAGAAATCAAGATTTCATGCAGGGAAAATGAATAATTTCAAGACTATTGTGTCATAGTTTGCACTTCTACGTATACATAAAATACTAAATGTAAGAAACTGACAATATCCAAGTAATAAGTGACAGATATCAGTCACAACAGGATGTTCACTTTAAATTTGTTAGATTTTGTGACCAATTTCTATTAAATTAAAGGAAATATGTAATAATTTGAGGAAAATGTAACGATTTTGTTAGAATTTTTTGTTATTTCAACAGTTTAACATTAAAAATGACTGTAATCATGAGATATAATCCAGCAAATATTGTTGAGTTTCATTTACACAATGATTCATGTTTTCTCCTGCGGGCCAAACTGAATGCTCCAAAGGGCCGGATTTGGCCCCCAGGCCTTGAGTTTGACACATGTGGCTCATGTGATTGACAACTAAAAAATTACAAAGACTAATGCACACTGACTTAATTATATAAAATAATTAAGAAGATGATAAAATAAAGAGTCAGAAATAAAAAAAAAAAACAGAGAAGGGAACAAATATTAACATTAAAATTAGCTTTAAAAAATTTGAGAAGCTTAAAAATCATAAAGCATGACATAAAAGCCAAACTGAATTAACAGGTTAACCAGTAGTACCAGAGGATGTGAGGGTTCGTCTGGGTTCATAAACTAAAACCTTCTCTGATAGGTCGTCTGTTGGGCTTATAAACTCATTTATAAAAATAAAATATATTTTAAATCAATGTGAAAACAAGCAGGCAAAGACTTTAAAATAGGAATAATAAATCTAGATTATAATCATACACAACTCTTTAGAAGAGCGTTCATAAATGTACTGTTGTTCCTAGTCAGCTGTTAAATGTACGTCCCTGCCCTGAAGTTGTATTTAATCACCTCATCTTATCAATACAACAGTCGCTTCTGTTGCTCATAATTACACAGCAGTAAAACAATAAAGGCTCAGTCTATAAATATCAATCAGCACCATAACAGTATTATATCAATATACAGTATCAGCTGGAGTCTGATGAAGACGATATCATCATATATGTTTTATTAGGCTATCCACTAAATATGTGAGGACACTATACCACCTTGTTATGGGTGTAACATCCTGAGTGATAAATAGATCAAATATAAAGAAGAACTTAGTCAGGTTAGAGAGGGAGAAAAAATAACAGTTTTAACATCACTTGTGCCTAGTTTTTAATATCAGTCTCAGCTGGATCTTCACTTTAAAATTATTCATTTTGTAACCAATGTTTGTGGTATTTTGTGGAATTGTTTGTAAGAAATTGCAAGATTTGTTAAAAAATTGAGTTTTTTCCACAATTTGCAATTAAAAATCACTGCATTCATGTGATATAAATAAAGGAAAACTGAAAGCCCCTAAAAATATTGTAGAGTTTCATTAAATTAATTTGCGATATCTACAACCAGATTATTTGGTAAATTACACAACAAATCATGTTATTCCACTCATTTTACTGTCTCTTACTGCATGTTTACTTTGAATACAGTCAAAATTTAATGTCTGACAAAATGAGGTGACATCACTGGGAATACTGGAAACACACCAGAACAAAAACGGTGTCAGGCAAATAACTGTCCTCCATGTTTGGAGAAGAAACTCAAGAAATCAAGACAAGAATGCAGGAAAAACCCTTCAATGCATCCATTTACGGGATTTTAAACTCGTATTAAATGGGTTTTAAAGAGGTTTTAAACTGAGTTTAAAGAGGATTTAAACTGGGTTTAAAGGGGTTTTAAACTGAGTTTAATGAGGTTTTAAAGAGGATTTAAACTGAGTTTAAAGGGGTTTTAAACTGAGTTTAATGAGGTTTTAAAGAGGATTTAAAATGAGTTTAAAGGGGTTTTAATCCAGGGGTGGACTGGGACTAAAATTCAGCCCTGACATGTTCTATCCAGACCAGTCCACTACATTATCAGAGACACCATGTAGAAACCGTTTTTAAGTCTTGATTCTCAACATGTTTCTCTTTATGTCTTATTCTATTTTAATTATTATTACTTTTAAAGGGAGAAACTTTTTAAGCCCTTTTTACATATTTGCTTTTGCCATTTTTCAAAAAGTTCCGACACTTTTTTCAGATTTTAACTCCTTTTGCCAATGAATATCCATTTTTCCTATTTTTTGTTCATTTTTACAAGTTCTTTTAATCAATTTTTGTCCTTTATTTATTTTTTGACCATTTTTCAAACAAATTAGCTAACTTTTGCCTAATAAGTTCCACATTTTGAACGTTTTCACTATTGTTTGCCACATTTTGCCTATCAAAGCTCACCATTACACACACCATCTGGTTCCTCTTTATTTGCCCATTTTTTTGGCCACTCTTTTAGTCACTTTTCACTCTTTTCTTGCCATTTTTGGAGCATTTTTGGCCACCGACTGCCATGTCTGCTTCCACTCACTTGTTCAAAAAAAACAAATGGCGTCCCAGCCCACCGGGACCATGCCCGGTATACCAGATGTCCAGTCCGCCCCTGCTCTGATCCCACGGTGGAGAAACATCTGCTGTAGATAACTGTGAACCTGTCAGCCTTACATTTTTTAGTTTATAAGCCAAATTTATACTCAAATAAATGGTACGCTAAACAGTATTCATAATTGTAAAGTGCATTATTCATCAGCTGTGGTTGGTAGGTTTAGTTCTCAGCAGCTCTGATTTATCATTTTTATTCATCAATTTTCCTTTGAACTCTTAGACATAATCTGATAAAAAATGACAAACACACATTTTAAGGCCAATAAATCTGTTTTGTGACAAGCCTGTAATCTGCTTAAACATCTGATATAAGCTTTTTTTATGATATAATTGGAGGTTAAGATGTGGTCTCAGTGAGTAGCTCCTATTTCACTAACTCTGTCATAAAGCAGTTTTAGAGGAAGTGATGATGTCAGTGGTCAGGTACCTGTGATAAAGTGATCAAAGAGAAGCCCAATGCATACAAATGACATCAAACACATTGACTCTCACTTAGAATTGTGAATCTGATTTTTCCATCGTTATATGCTCAATAGTCTACATTACACAGCAATGTTATTATTCCTCTATTGTCTGAATCATGTTTAGCTCTAACACTGACTCTCTGCAGTGATGCAGTTCTTACATAAGGCAAAGATTTAGATTTGTTACAGCTTTAACACAAGGAGCCCTGGAGCTATTTTAGCTTCTTTACTCCACTAAAAATTAATTAGAGGTGTGTGTGTGGGGGGATATCACACTATAAAATCTATATTTACAACCTAGACATTGCACAATACATTTAAAAAGTTGTTGAGATGTAAAGACTATTTAAAGACAAAGTCTAAACACAAGATCAAACAAACTGAAAGTAAATGATTTGGTAAAAACAGGCCTGATTAAAGCGTTCGTAGTGTAGTCCTCATATACTGTCTACTATATACTATAGTATATACTGTTACTACTATATTATAGTATATACTGTCTACTATATACTATATATATACTGTCTACTATATATTATAGTATATACTGTCTACTATATTATAGTATATACTGTCTACTATAGATTATAGTATATACTGTCTACATATATTTAGTATATACTGTCTACTGTATATTATAGTATATACTGTCTACTGTATATTATAGTATATACTGTCTACTATATATTATAGTATATACTGTCTACTATATACTATAGTATATACTGTCTACTATATACTATAGTATATACTGTCTACTATATATTATAGTATATACTGTACTATATACTATAGTATATACTGTCTACTATATATTATAGTATATACTGTCTACTATATACTATAGTATATACTGTCTACTATATTATAGTATATACTGTCTACTATATATTATAGTATATACTGTCTACTATATATTATAGTATACTGTCTACTATATACTATAGTATATACTGTCTACTATATTATAGTATATACTGTCTACTATATACTATAGTATATACTGTCTACTATATATTATAGTATATACTGTCTACTATATTATAGTATATACTGTCTACTATATATTATAGTATATACTGTCTACTATATACTATAGTATATACTGTCTACTATATATTATAGTATATACTGTCTACTATATACTATAGTATATACTGTCTACTATATATTATAGTATATACTGTCTACTATATATTATAGTATATACTGTCTACTATATACTATAGTATATACTGTCTACTATATATTATAGTATATACTGTCTACTATATACTATAGTATATACTGTCTACTATATATATAGTATATACTGTCTACTATATACTATAGTATATACTGTCTACTATATATTATAGTATATACTGTCTACTATATACTATAGTATATACTGTCTACTATATATTATAGTATATACTGTCTACTATATTATAGTATATACTGTCTACTATATATTATAGTATATACTGTCTACTATATATTATAGTATATACTGGTCTACTATATACTATAGTATATACTGTCTACTATATATTATAGTATATACTGTCTACTATATATTATAGTATATACTGTCTACTATATAGTATAGTATATACTGTCTACTATATAGTATAGTACCATCAATATCAACATGTGTTCATTTGATCCATAAAACTCACATAGACATATTTCATTCACACATTTTCAGAGACCCGCCATTGGTCTACTGACGACACTTCCTGTTCATTTCAAAATAAGAGCTCTATTTACAAAAGAGTTAAAAGAGGATGTTTGATTTTTATCTTGAAGTTGGTCCCAGGACCATTTTACATTCAGCTCCCAATGCATTATGGGACGGTTGAGTATGACTAGTGTGCTCACCGTGCATACTTAAAACATGTCTAGTAAGGCAAGGCAAGGCAAGGCAAATTTATTTATATAGCGCATTTCATACTCAAGGCAACTCAATGTGCTTTACATGATAAAACATTCAATTGTTTAAAATCAATAAGAACATTTAAATCAATAAGAACAATTAAAATCATCAGTAAAATCAATTAAAATCATCAGTAAAATCATCATTACATCAACAACATGACCAAAAAATCTCTCTCTCAATCATATGCAGTAGAGAAAAAAAGTGCCTTTAACTTTGATTTAAAAATGTTCACATTGGATGCTGACTTCAGCTCCGCTGGCAGTTTGTTCCACTTCTTTGCAGCATAACAACTAAAAGCAGCATCACCATGTTTACTGTGAGCTCTGGGTTCCACTATCTGACCTGTGTCCATAGATCTGAGAGACCTGCTGGGTTCATACCTGACCAACATGTCACTGATGTATTCTGGACCAAACCCATTCACAGATTTATACACCAGCAGCAGAACTTTAAAGTCTATTCTGAGGCTGACTGGGAGCCAGTGTAAAGACTTTAAAACTGGAGTAATGTGCTCTGACCTCTTTGTTCTGGTTAAGACCCGAGCTGCAGCGTTCTGAACCAGCTGTAGCTGTTTGATGCTTTTTTGGGGGATTCCTGTCAGAAGACCATTACAATAGTCCAGTCTGCTGGAGATAAAAGCATGGACCAGTTTCTCCTGATCTTTCTGAGCCATTAAACCTTTCACTCTGGAGATGTTCTTTAGGTGGTAGAAGGCTGTTTTTGTGATAGATTTGATCTGACTGCTGAATGTAAGATCTGAGTCAATCAGAACACCAAGGTTTTTGACTTGGTCTTTAGCTTTTAAAGATCGAGACTCAAGATAATTGCTGACAGCAGTCCTCTTTTCCTTGTTACCAAAGACAATCACCTCCGTCTTGTCATGGTTTAGTTGAAGGAAGTTTTCACTCATCCAGCAGTTTACTTTTTCTAAACAGTCACACAACACCTCAATGGGACCATGGTCATCTGGGTTCAGTGATAGATATAGTTGTGTGTCATCTGCATAGTAGTAGTATACATCCTGGTATTTCTCACATACTCAATCTATTCATACTATCTAATGTGAATGCACTATAAACTCATTTAGTACGAGTAGTACGTTAGCATGAGTAGTACGTTAGCATGATGAGTAATACGTTAGCATGAGTAGTACATTAGCATGAGTAGTACATTAACATGAGTAAAACGTTAGCATTAGTAGTACATTAGCATGAGTAGTACGCTAGCATGATGAGTAGTACGTTAGCATGATGAGTAGTACGTTAGCATGATGAGTAGAAGGTTAGCATGATGAGTAGTACGTTAGCATGATGAGTAGTACGTTAGCATGATGAGTAGTATGTTAGCATGAGTAGTACGTTAGCATGAGTAATACATTAGCATGAGTAATACGTTAGCATGAGTAATATGTTAGCATGAGTAATACGTTAGCATGAGTAATACGTTAGCATGAGTAGTACGTTAGCATGAGTAGTGCGTTAGCATGAGTAGTACGTTAGCATGAGTAGTACGTTAGCATGAGTAGTACGTTAGCATGATGAGTAATACGTTAGCATGAGTAGTACATTAGCATGAGTAGTACATTAACATGAGTAAAACGTTAGCATTAGTAGTACATTAGCATTAGTAGTACATTAGCATGAGTAGTACGCTAGCATGATGAGTAGTACGTTAGCATGATGAGTAGTACGTTAGCATGATGAGTAGAAGGTTAGCATGATGAGTAGTACGTTAGCATGATGAGTAGTACGTTAGCATGATGAGTAGTATGTTAGCATGAGTAGTACGTTAGCATGAGTAATACATTAGCATGAGTAATACGTTAGCATGAGTAATATGTTAGCATGAGTAGTACGTTAGCATGAGTAGTACGTTAGCATGAGTAGTGCGTTAGCATGAGTAGTACGTTAGCATGAGTAGTACGTTAGCATGAGTAGTACGTTAGCATGAGTAGTACGTTAGCATGAGTAGTATGTTAGTATGAATAGTACGTTAGCATTAGTAGTACGTTAGCATTATTCGTTAGGATGTGAGTTCGAACACAGCTATATAGAAAAGTTGGAAAAGTTGCATTGTGGGATCTGGCGTCCCATTGGCTGCATAGATTTATTGATCTATGAGGACCACACTTTGCTACTTTAAGTTCACATGGTCAAGAATACAATAGCATCTTTTATTAAACTCTAAACAATAATATATATATTATTAGAACAGACAAACATTGAAACTACAATTGGCAGGGGTTAAAGTATCATTGGCACCTCATCACCTCCTGTCTCCATGACAACAGACTGAATAAAGCTCTGAGTCAGCATGAAACCATGAGATGGAAACTGTCAGTTATTTATTGAAGTGTGTATTTAATTATTATTAATGTTCTATAAGCTGATGTTTATCATTGTTTCAGAGATCGTTAGAAGGTTTATATCATTATTTAAGGACGAATCGTTATAATGAAGGTGATTGACTTCAGTCATTGTCTTTGTTATAAAGAGAGAAATTAATCTTTAAACCTTAAGGACAATAACAACTTATTTATCTACTTTACTCAATGCTTGAATCTACTTTGTAACGACAAAATACAGTAATTTGAGAATGATGAGGTCGGCCTCAGTGTAATCATAATGTTATATATATAATATAATATAATAATCATAATATGGTCACCCTACTTTAGAGCAACCAAAACTCATCAGATTATTTCAGTTATTGACACAACATCAACTGTATTTTCTGTTACATCACGTTCCTCCTGGGAGTTCCCTGTGCATTCAACTATGTGGAGCATCTGTGTTCTGTTTCCTGTGTGTGTGCGTGTGTGTGTGTGTGTGTGTGTGTGTGTGTGTGTGTGTGTGTGTGTGTGTGTGTGTGTGTGTGTGTGTGTGTGTGTGTGTGTGTGTGTGTGTGTGTGTGTGTGTAGGGCAGCAGACATAAAACCCAAATATGTCGTTGTGATAACAAACTAGGACAGAAAATGAACCAGTTTTTTCTCCACAGAACCTTTTACAGTCCTTCACACATCAGAATACCAGATGACTCAGCATTACAGAGACGTCTGTAAACAAGCTCAGTAACAGTTCAATAGTTAGCAGAATATAAGTTATAATAAACACATAAAGGTTTCTGAGGAAAGGGAAGCACATGTTTTTATCTGAACAAATACTTTAAAGCACTGACACCAGGTCAGTAGAACCAGTACAGAGCCAGTGTTCTGACTAAACTATTATATATACAGTATATATATATTGACCAAATATCAGCATGTACGCTCAGCTTTAATAAGCACTAATTCTCTGACAATGCCAGGACGAGAAGCGTACGCTGGATGTGTTTCTAATGAGGTCATGACCCAGTATGAGTCACTGATGCATCTGGTAATAACCACAATGAGAAGATTAACATAATGGGAAACTATTGTTATGTTAGGGTCACAAATAATACAATGTAACAACAGCTCTGAGTCAAAAATACACATTTAACTCATACATTTCTATTACAACCTTTAATAAGGTGATTTTTCATTGGTATATTTGAATATTAATATTAGTAGGAGGATGTGACCCCTGCTGGAGATTCAGAACCATGTTTCACAACTTGACTCAAACTTCAAACAATAGAACAAATAAGGACTAGTGTGTATATATTACATAGTAATAAGAAAACAAACGGTCCAATGGAAACTTGATGTGGTCAGAACAAATATTACCAAAAAAAGACTGCAGGGTCAAACAAATCATATGCTCTACATCTAGTACATCTACATCATGGTGCACTACTTACTGGGAGCATCAAGTACTTCAGAGCAATAGAAGTTTTGTGTAAAATGCTCTAGTTTTCATACATCATTAGTTGCTGATGACAGTTTAAAACTTGATGAGAAACAAGTGAAATATTGACCCTTTTTCTCCTTCTTTGGTGAACATAGAATCTATTTACTGTCCATGGTCCTCTGACTAAAAATGTCTATGATTTTAGTAGCACATACACCAGCCACGTTCTGCATCTGCAATTACGTTTCTTTGCATTTCTACATTTTTTGGGAAAAAGAGAAGCTAGAAATAAGCTAATATTAGGGCTGGGCAATATATCGAAATTCAACATATATGATTTTTCTATTTTGGTGATATAAAATAGATATATCTTTTTTAATTTACACAATTGCACAGTACAAATCACATCCTACAAATATTTAATATTATTCATAGAGAACAGTCAAACTTTGACCTTTTTTCCATATTTCTGAGATATAGATTTCATGGTTGTTTTTTATTAAAATACTTGTTTTAAGAGTCGCTGCTCTCATTACTTCTCAGAACAACATGAAAATCCCAGTTAGATGATCACTGAGTGTGTTCTACTCCAGACCTTCATCTAAACAAGACACACTACAGAACTCACTCACACGTGCTGTCCCTTAGAGGAGAAACAGGCACATATGGTGCAACTAAGACTTTATTGAGTTAAAGCAGCTTTTATCACAAAAATGTGTTTGTTTGATCAGAGGTCACATGATCAACATTCATGTCAGCATTAATCAGTCCCTCCAGGATTTCGCGTCGTTGCGATCGCAGCAATTAACGCAAAATAAAGCAAACTCTGCAAAATCAGGGCCACGATGCAATGTTTCCAAAAGCCGCAACTTCGCTGAGAACAAACGAGGTAAACGTGTTTTTGTTTTTCTGTGTATGTTTGTTGTTGTCTTGATCGTTGTGAGGCATTTTGTGTATTTTTCCTGTAAAATATGTCTTTTGGAGTCATATTGTGAATTTCTAACGTTGTTTTGTATTTTTTATATATTCTTGTTTTTTCTATTTTTCTTTCATTTTGTACATTTACTTTGAGGGTCGTATAAAATTAGACTGAGTGCCACATGTGGCCCCCGGGCCGCCAGTTGCCTTTGTCTGTCGTATATCATAATTTTAAGGAAAAAATGATAGTGATATAAGTTTTGTTCCATATCGTCCAGCCCTAGATATTATTAAAGTTATATCAGCTGAAATGACACCGACTTTCTAAGTATTTAAAGAATATATTTAACATTAACTCCAGGAACCTTTGAAGAGTCATGTGACCTCAGTCCTCAACACCATCATGTGAGCATTACTTCCTCCATCATGAGCCACAGTGTTAACAGTGACCACACACACACACACACACACACACACACACACACACACACACAGTAACACACACACACACACACACACACACACACACAGTAACACACACACACACAGTAACACACACACACACACACACACAGTAACACACACACACACACACACAGTAACACACACACACAGTAACACACGCACACACACGCACAGTAACACACACACACACACACACAGTAACACACACGCACGCACGCACAGTAACACACACACACGCACGCACGCACACACACACACACACACACACACACACACACACACACACACACACACACACACACACACACACAGTAACACACACACACACACACACACACACACAGGTATCTAACCTTGGCGGGCCCTCGGGCTCCCAGTAGCGGCAGAACAGGTGCAGTCCGTCGGCGTTAACGATGTGCGGCAGGCCGCTGTAGGACAGACCCTGCGGGCTCCGCCGCGGACCAACACCGGCTCCGGACTCCGGCATGGACGGCTCTGGAACACACAGCACGTTACTAGCGTAGACGTACACGTACACGTACACGTTACTAGCGTACAGGTAGACGCTGAGAGCGGCCACGAGCAGGCAGGTGGCCGCGGTCAGCGCGTGCATCGTTTGTTTGATGTTTGGAAGTGCGCGTGCATCGAGGAGGATGGCGGCGCTCTGAAGGACTGTGTGTGTAATCTGATTACACACACACGCACACACACACACACAACAGTGCAATGTTGTCAGAGCGTTACGTCACGACCATATGGTCAGCTCTCTCTAGAACACACACGCACCCTTTCTGACATTAAAACTGAAAACCAGATTATTATTATTATTATTATTATTATTATTAAAAACATCATTGATCTCAGAAGCTCCTCCCATGACTCTCTTCCATGTGCGTGTGTGACACATGTCAGCATGAACACATGGACGCGCGTTATTTCCCAGTAAAGAAGAATTATTATAATGATCTATTATAGCCTCGTGATCAGATCATAACATGATTGATTACCAATCAGAGTTTGTTATGCTTTGCTTTTATCTGATCCGTTCTTTATACGTGTGAGATCAGATCAGATCAGGTTATGATCAGATCAGATCAGGTTATGATCAGATCAGATCAGGTTATGATCAGATCAGATCAGGTTATGATCAGATCAGGTTATGATCAGATCAGATCAGGTTATGATCAGATCAGATCAGGTTATGATCAGATCAGATCAGGTTATGATCAGATCAGATCAGGTTATGATCAGATCAGGTTATGATCGGGGATCGCGAATAAAAAGAAAAGATAAAACATGATTTTGTTTCTATGCGTAAATCAACTTTTCTGTTTGATCAGTGCCGCTAACAGACGGATGGAAGGACAACACGTGTGTATTATTATTATTATTATTATTATTATTATTAGTCCATATGGTAATAAACGTTGGAATGTGATCCACGTCTGTCACATGCTGCGCTGGATCCGTGCACGCAGAGTGAACATCACTATAAGTTAGATATGAGGTTAGAACCTTTAGAACCTTTAGAACCTTTATTAATCCACTGAAACATGACAATAAAAGCGTGTGAATAATAATATTAATGATAATAATTAGAGAGGAGACACTGACCTGCTGTAGCGAAGTTTCAGCTCCGATCTTTCTCTGAGTGTGTGTGTGTGTGTGTGTCCCAGGGTGTGATGGAGAACAGTCCTCCTGAGTGTGTGTGTGTGTGTGTGTGTGTGTGTCCCTCGTTTCCAAAGCCACCCGTCAAGAGAAGAATGTGGGCAGCGACGTTTGGAGAGGAACTAAATAAGAACACACACACACACACACACACACACACACACACACACACACACACAGAGGTGTGTTGCATGTGTGGCAGAAATGTTAAAGTGTTGAGATGTAGCTGAACATTTTCAACGATTATATCACAAACTTTCCTGCAATGTTCTGTGTAAATATAATGTCTATGATTTCCTTTTACCAACAGGTGGCGCTATGACTATGGTGAATTATAAATAAGAAAACAGAAAACCTTACAGTTTGGATTATGTCTATTATTCATGTTAAACAGACTAACATGTAGCCTGTGCACAGCATAATATTTAGCACTGTAATATAGGCTACATATATATAGTGAGTCTATTTTTATTTGATTATTTATTATTATTATTGTTTCACCTTAGTTACTAACGTTGCTCACTGAGGACACCTGCTGGTCAGTATTTATTTTTTTAGGATATTAGACCCACTTTAGTGGTTTTTAAAGCCCTTTGTGCTGTCACTGTAGATTCTACGCAGCTTTCAACCGATCCTAGGTTACCATGACTACCTGTCAACTTTGAACTCTTCTGCAGAGCTGCATTTAAGAACATTTCATGAAACAATTTATTAATGGTATCATTGCCGTCCAAACAAATCCGACATTGCACACCTTTGAACTGAGCAGCAGCCATGTTGAAAGTCTCAGCTCTGTCTGAGCCTGATCCACAGAGATAGAAGCAAAAACAATAATAAAAAAGTTCCAAAATTGGCTTGCTAAATTTAAAATTGCAGACTTCCTGTTTAATTTAGGTTATAGGTCCAAAAGACATTTTTGCTAGTCACGGTCCAGTGCATATACCGATATCTACCAAATCCCATCCAGCTATTTTAAACCAGTGGAAAGTTACAAACGCTAGGTGACGCTAACGGGTCCTGAAATTGCATCAAAAAACTACACGTTAAACTTTTCACCAAACTATACCCACCTGCCAAATTTCATGAAATTGCCCCCCAGGAAGGGGTAAGGGTTAGTAAAGTATTATAATAATAATAATAATAATAATAATAATAATAATAATAATAATAATAAAGACAAATACATAAAAAACAAAACACACATTATAAAAAAGATTATAGCCTAGGTTTGGAAACGTTTTGTAACCAATTCATTTACACTCAGACATTTTTTGTGTTGAATTATATTTAAATAGAAAAAGCTGCATTTCTACAATCCTGGAGTTTCACCAACTGTTTTCCCATTTTGTTTTGAACTATTAGTAGATGTGTATATAATCTGTTAACTTCCACCAGCTATCCAGAAAGGATGTTGTTGCTATAATCACATGTTTGGTTTTAGTGTCATTGTTGGTTTTGTGGATTTAAAGGTTCTATTTACACACATAGAAGCTTTACTATAGCTTAACCAAACACATATACTTATAGTGTTGAGAGCTCTTTAATGTATATACGGGTTCTCCGTGGGAACCCTAAATGCTGCTGCTGCTCTGGTAACATCAGACATAATAAACTGGCTGAGCAGGTCAACATGTGGACAGTTTGTCTCTTTAAAGTGTGTTGTTTTAAACGTTCTACATGGAATGTTGGTGACGTAAGAAAAACTTCTCTGAAAGCTGCTGATGACTGTGGGTGTGTTTTGTTCTTTAGCCACTGCTTTGACAACAAACACAAGAAGTCACGTCTGCATTTATGATCACACAATACTCAAATTACCAGTTATTGATATTATCACAATATATATATATATATATACTGATATTATCACAATATATATTCAAGTTACTGATATTATCACAATACTCCAACATAAGTTCAATTTATTTGCCATTTGCAGTAAAAAGAAACCACGTTGGAATATTTCTGTAAAAATACACCATTATGCACCAGAAACAGCAACAAACACCAAAATAGAGAAAATGAATAAAGTCGTAAAGTTACTGAAGCATTCTGATTATAGAGCATTAATATAATAAGTGATCAAAGCATTAATACCAGAAAGAACACAGAGTTTATAGTCATTTTTCTGTCATTCTGTTTGTTGTTGTCTTGCTTATGATTGTTTTTTTTGTGTATTTTTCTTGTAAAATGTATGTTTTTTAGTCATATTGTGTATTTATATTGCTTCTTTGTACTTTTTATACTTTTGTTGTCAATTTCTGTAACTTGGTATGGTTTTTTTTGTGTATTTTTTATGTATTACTGTTGTCAATTTGTTCATTTTGGTTGTAGTTTTGTAGTAATTTCTGTGTTTTTCTTGTCTTTTGTTATATCTTTCTGCAATTTTGTAATTCTTTGTATTTTTTTATGTATTCTTGCTTTTGTTTTGTGTATTTTTCTGTCATTTTGTTCGTTTACTTTGGGGGCCGCGTGAAATTATAGCTGTTTTAGACCAAATGTGATCAAATTATTTCATTATCAACCCTACAATGTCAAAGACAATGTAAAATACACAAGATTATAATAAATATTGAAATAAAAAGTTTTGAAGGTTGTTTGTTTCTAATGAGCTTTAGCGACCTCTAGCAGCAGGATTGTAATAATGCTCAGCAGAGTTGGATTGTTGTCAGTTTTTAATGCAAAAGAGGAAAAAATCCTTCATTCTTGCAAATCAAGAAGCTGATTAAGTTTAATGAGTTTGCCACATGTGGCCCTCGGTCTAATTTTATGTGACCCCCAAAGTAAACATGTAAAATTACAGAAAAATACACAAAACAAAAGCAAGAAAACAAAAAAATGACCCTGCAAAACTACAGTACTAACAAACAAGCAAAATGACAACATAAATACACAATATGACTCCAAAAAACATACATTTTACAGGAAAATACACAAAAGGACAACAGAAATGCATTACCAGACTATCATTTTGAATCCAAATGACCCTGAATTATTTCTGACAGGACATGATTTAATAAAAATAACATGATATACTATGAAGTGTTAAACAGTTTGCTTAGAGATTTGAGCTTGTTTCATCTGCTGATTCATGATTTCCTCTTTGTGAAATTAAAGCTCTTCTTTGGGTAGTTTTAATAAAAATCCACATACATAGAAAATAGCTTAGTTATTGGCACTCAATGTAGTTACACAGTCAAGATGATGTCCAAACTAACACTTTTATTTGTTTGCACAAAATAAAAATGCCTTATGTTGTGTTTGGAGGAGAAAAAAGTGTATTTTTAGGCCCGACATGAGTCCAACATGGAAAAAGTCCTCCAACAGACTGAGTGACTTTATTCTTCACAACACTCACTCAGAAATGTGTCTCCCTGTTCTCCTGTAAAAAACAACAAAACAAGAAGTTTGATCAAAACAGCAACAAAGTTAAAGAGTGATTTTAAGTTGACATTGAGTGAAAGATTAGATCTGGTTTTCTGGGAATCTAAAACTGTTTCCTTCTATTGAGGGCTAGTAAACATGCTGCAGAGGTACAGTATAAAGAGAACTAATATATCCTACTCAAGTGGAAAAATGTTATTGATCCCAACCCTGTCCTGGACTATTGTTTAATGTCATTTTTACTTTGAGAAACTATGAAAAAGTCACAGATTTGTGACCCACAGAAGGTAAATGTGACTTGTTCCATCCTCCCAGGCCCAACATGTATGTGTTAAACTAAGTTCCTGGAGGGCTGCTGTTATGATGTGTAAGCTGTTGGCTGGTATGTCAGTATATTATGAAGGGTTTCACCTCTAGTGTTGAGGCAGAGAAGTGCAGAACGGCGTCATGGATAGAGTTGAAGAGACATGACTTTGTGACTTTGTCGTTAAAGAACCCTCCAGTCTCCAGATGTTCCACAACACTGGCTAAAAGACGAGGAGAGAAAGACAAGGTGTTGAGTGGACAATGGAAGAGAGAAAGAGCAGCAGAGATAATGAGAGTAGAGCAGGATGTCGTCATGGTTAACAGACTTCATATACTGTAAGAGTTTTTCATTTTCTTTACAAATTAACATCTCACTGAACTAAAGTTCACCAACGATTCCCTGAAAAACATTAGCGACTGATGTCCTACACTCTGTAGGACGTGTGTCTGTAGAAGTATTATAGTATAGTATAATATATATATATAGTATAGTATGTGTCTGTAGAAGTATTATAGTATAGTATAATATATATATATAGTATAGTATGTGTCTGTAGAAGTATTATAGTATAGTATAATATATATATATAGTATAGTATGTGTCTGTAGAAGTATTATAGTATAGTATATATATATATATAGTATAGTATGTGTCTGTAGAAGTATTATAGTATAGTATAATATATATATATAGTATAGTATGTGTCTGTAGAAGTATTATAGTATAGTATAATATATATATATAGTATAGTATGTGTCTGTAGAAGTATTATAGTATAGTATAATATATATATATAGTATAGTATGTGTCTGTAGAAGTATTATAGTATAGTATAATATATATATATAGTATAGTATGTGTCTGTAGAAGTATTATAGTATAGTATAATATATATATATAGTATAGTATGTGTCTGTAGAAGTATTATAATTATTATACACCAACAGGTGCCTCTGTTGATTTAACATTTTCTCTGATCTGGTTTTTAAGGGTTTAAACAAAACGTTAACATTCCAGGGTCGTCACCAGGAATTTTTCACAGTGTAGTTGGATCACGTGGCACGCAAGTGATGTAGGGGGTTCCAGGGGGTACATTTTGAAATGTATAACTCTCTGAGAGTCATATTTTGTGAAGTACAGCTAAAGTTTGTTTTTTTTGTATGTTTTTTTAAATTTTTTTTTAATCTTTGTTCTAGCCTTACTTTGAAGCTAAAAGTTATTTTTTTGAATTTGTGAAGGTGATGATGAATGTAGTTATAGTTATTCATGCTTGGTATAGGTCCTCCACTAATAAATACTCAGACTGTAGAGACAAGAAATAACATGGGACTGTTATGGACACGTGTTTCGTGGTTATTCAGATTAAAGAGATTTAAAACAAACCATACAGACCTGGAAGTCCCTTTTGTGGTGAAGTGTGCACAATTATTATAACGGTACTGATTAAAAAAAAAAAAAACTGCAGAAAAGCCACTATGTTAGTTGAAACACAGGGGGTATCAAAATCAAAGAGTAGTGGATCAAAATCAAAGCGTAATGGATCAAAGTCAAAGCATAGTGAATCAAAGTCAAAGCGTAGTTTATCAAAGTCAAAGCGTAGTGAATCAAAGTCAAAGCGTAGTTTATCAAAGTCAAAGCGTAGTTTATCAAAGTCAAAGCGTAGTTTATCAAAGTCAAAGCATAGCGGATCCTGCGCTCAGTAGTGTTGGCGAGAACCCTGCATTCTAAAGACCCATGGTTGCAGAAACTGATCCATCTGAGATAGATTGGCTTGATGTTTGTCTTTTATGAGAACATCAAAACAGATAAATCGATGTTCGATGTTAGTGAGGGAGCTCAATCTGAGAGTTAGTAGTTAACTTAAACTTGTTTTTCTCGTGATTCACAATAGAACTTGTCTCGTACATAATCACAACCTAAGAACAAAGGGGTGGCAGGACTTACTTTGGCAGCTGGCCAGGACCACCTCTACCCCGATCTCTTCGTAGTCTTTCTGGATCTACACCAAGAAACACACAGAGAGAGAGAGAGAAGATCAAATCAATGAATTTCACTGTTTGTTTTACTATAAATAAAGAAAACCACAAAAAGGAAAAAACACTGTAGTTTCCCTTTAATCATTTGAGCTCATCATCTCAGATGATCAGTTTTCGGCATCACACCATCAACAACAGTTTACAATTGTTCCTTATTGTACTTTGAGACTCTACTGTGATGGCCATGGCAGTCGCTACAGTTACTGTGTACTTCAATGGCACCAACATTAATAGATAACAAAACAATTACAGTAAATAGGAAGAAGATAAAACTGAAAATAAACCCTTGACTGACTGGTTGAAGGTTACAATAACTGATGGATTAGAATATATATACAGTATATATATATATAGAACCTGTTTGTGATCGACTGCATCTAATTAATATGTTTACCATATGTTATTATTAAAGATGTCCCAGAAGTTGCTCTTTATATGATGAGATCAGTGTTAAATTTTGATTTAGCTTTAGTCAGTCTTTTGACTAAAATACAATGTAGTTTTTAGCCAATCTGGACTATTTCAGTTATAGTGTAGTTTTAGTCAACTACTGTAAATAACGATTAAATGTGTTACAGATGTAGTTGACTAAAAAAAAGATTCAAGTAACATTCATCAACCTCATATGGGATGGCATTAAAGCTAAGGTAGGTAATTTCCTCCAGATACACTTTTTAAGTTTTTGGTTGAAATTGTCTTTATGTCCTGACAGAAATTAAGATCTTATGTTCTCTGAAATAGGAACAAATAAAATCCCTCATCTGTAGCAGCTGTAAAAAAACAAACATTTTTTTTTTAACCAATCACGTCCCCTTGTCTCCCATCAAAATCATGCTAGCTGTTGAAAATCGCCTACCCTACCTTTAAGTTAGTCGACAAAATTCTGAATATGTTTTGATCAATCAATCAATCAATCAATCTTTATTTGTATAGCGCCAAATCATAACCAATGGTATCTCAAGGCACTTTACAGTAGAGCAGTCTTAAGGACGGACTCTTCATTTTATGGATACACACATATGCATATATACGTATATACACATACATATGAATCCCACACCCAACATGAATTCATCATGGCGGCAAGGAAAACCTTCTGTTAAGCAGCAGGAACCTTGTGTGGATCCCATTCCTATGATGAACAGCCATCCACGTTATGCTGTGTTGGGTGTGTGCAGAGGAAAGGGTGGAGACAGAGCCGCTGAGTCTCTGTAACTCCACACTGAGGATCCCACGGACCTGCAAGACAAAAGCCAGAAGGAGTACAGGAGCAAACACACAAGGGAGTAAGCAGACATAGAGGGAGTGTTTGAAAGAGGAATGGGACCCTCTCCGGTCCCTCTCTAACCTAAATGACCTCTCTCTTAACGCCCTCTCCAACCTCTCTCCAACCGAGCATGCCAGACCCCCCCCCCCGGCAGTCTATGCCTATTGCATCTTAATTATGAGCTATGAGCTGGTTCCTAACTAAAAGCTTTATCAAAGAGGAATGTTTTGAGCCTAACCTTAAAGGTAGAGAGGGTGTCTGCCCCCCGAACCGTGGTTGGTAGATGGTTCCAGAGAAGTGGGGCCTGATAACTGAAAGCTCTTCCTCCTATACTACTTTTAGAGATGAATGGAACAACGAGTAGTCCAGCATTTTGAGAGCGTAGTGTTCTGGGGGGATTGTATGGCACTACAAGCTCCTTGAGATAGACTGGTGCCTGTCCATTTAGGGCTTTATAAGTGAGAAGAAGAATCTTGAATTCTATTCTATATTTTATGGGAAGCCAATGCAGAGAGGCTAATACAGGAGTAATGTGATCTCTTCTCCTAGTTTTAGTCAGTACACGTGCTGCAGCATTTTGAACCAGCTGAAGTGTCTTAAGCGACTTGCTCGGGCAGCCTGCTAAAAGAGAATTACAATAATCCAGTCTAGAGGTAACAAAAGCATGGACTAGTTTTTCGGCGTCGCCCTGAGACAGGATAGATCTGATTTTAGCAATGTTACGGAGATGAAAGAAGGCAGTTCTTGAAGTTTGTTTTATGTGAGAGTTGAAGGATAAGTCCTGATCAAATAGAACCCCAAGGTTTCTAACAGTTGTGCTTTGTGCCAGAGTAATGCCATCTAGGGCAGTTAGGCTAGCATAGGTTTCTCTAAGGTGTCGTGGGCCCAGTACAATGACCTCAGTCTTGTCTGAGTTGAGAAGAAGAAAATTTTGGTCCATCCAGGCCCTAATGTCCTTTAGACAGGCCTCAAGTTTAGATAGCTGATTTGTCTCACCTGACTTCATTGATACATACAGTTGGGTATCATCAGCATAGCAGTGAAAGTTAACAGAGTATTTTCTCATAACATTACCAAGGGGGATCATATAGATACAGAAGAGGATTGGACCTAGCACAGAGCCCTGAGGAACCCCGTAGCTTACTTTAGTGTACACAGAAGACTTATTATTCACGTGTACAAACTGGTACCTATCAGATAGGTAGGACTTAAACCAGTTTAGGGCAGTCCCTGTGATTCCAAGTAATTTCTCTAATCTCTCTAGTAGAATATAGTGATCTATAGTGTCAAAAGCTGCACTAAGATCTAATAAAACCAGCACTGAGAGTCGTCCTTCATCTGAAGCCCAGAGTAGATCATTAGTTACTTTAACTAAAGCAGTCTCTGTGCTGTGTTGAGCTCTAAAGCCTGACTGGAAGTCCTCGAACAGGCTGTTGTTTTGAAGAAATTCACAGAGCTGAGCTGCCACAACTTTCTCAAGAATCTTTGAAATAAAAGGAAGATTAGATATAGGCCTGTAGTTTGCTAAAGTGCTGGAATCAAGAGTAGGTTTTTTGAGAAGGGGTTTGATTACAGCTACTTTAAAGGACTGTGGCACGTAGCCTATTGATAGGGATATATTTATTGTCTCCAACAAAGATGGGCAGACTAGGGGAACAACTTCTTTAAACAGCTTAGTTGGGATCGGATCTGAAAGGCAGGTCGATGGTTTGGAGGATGAAATAATAGAGTTAAGTTCCTGAAGTCCTATATGTGTGAAACAGTTTAGGTTAGGCCTATTTACATTTAATGGTACAGCAGGCCCAGGTGAAGGCAGGGAGTGGCTAATTTTATCTCTAATCTTGTGAATTTTATCGTTAAAAAATGTCATAAAGTCCTCACAGCTGAGGGCTAGAGGAATCATGGGCTCAATAGAGCTCTGACTTTGTGTTAGCCTGGCTACAGTGCTGAAAAGGTACCTCGGATTATTTTTATTTTCTTCAATTAGTGAGGAATAGTATGTAGATCGACTATGTCGTAAGGCTGTCATGTATTTACTATGGCTTTCTTGCCAAAGTATTCGTGACTCCTCTGTTTTATTGGAGCGCCACATTCTCTCTAATTTACGGGTTGTTTGTTTGAGTGTGTGAGTTTCAGAGCTAAACCACGGAGCTTTCCTCTGACGTTTAATAGTTTTTTCCCTCAATGGGGCAATTGAGTCCAAGGTGGATTTTAGTAGACTAGCAGAGCTATCGACAAGCAGATCCAGTTGAGAGGGGTTATAATTAATATCATAGTTATTTATTGGATGGTGCACTGAGTTTAAGGCAGCAGGAATGGCCTCTTTAAATTTAGCCACAGCACTGTTGGATAGATTTCTACTTGTAACTATTTTATTGCACAGTGCGAGATCCTCTAGGATAATGTTAAAAGATATTAAAAAGTGATCTGATAGCAGAGGATTTTCAGGGTAGACTTTTAGTTCATTAATATCAAGGCCATATGTTAGAACAAGATCAAGAGTATGATTTAAACGATGAGTAGCTTCATTAATAGTTTGAAAAAAGCCAACTGAGTCTATTAGGGACATAAAGGCTGAGCTCAGGCTATCACTATCTTTGTCCACATGGATATTAAAATCTCCTACTATCAGTATTTTATCAGAACTGAGGACTAAGTTTGATATAAACTCAGAGAATTCTGATAGAAATTCAGAATAAGGGCCTGGAGGACGGTAAATTATCGCAAATAAGACTGGCTGGCAGGTTTTTGATTCGATATGAGATAAATTTAGAACCAGGCTTTCAAAGGAAGTGTAACTGGCCTTTGGTTTAGGATAGATTAGGAGAGAGGAATGATAAATAGCTGCTACACCACCTCCACGGCCTATGTCTCGTGGCATATGAGTATTTAAATGACTGGGAGGAGTGGCTTCATTTAAACTAACATATTCATCTTGATACAGCCATGTTTCAGTTAAACAGAATAAATCAAGGTTATTTTCTGAGATAAGGTCATTTACTAGTAGAGATTTGGATCTCAGTGATCTAATATTTAATAGAGCACATCTAATGGTTTTATGTTTTGGTGTTTCTAGATTTGAGATTTTAATTTTTTTCAGATTTTTATAATAGTTGATATAGTTTTTGGCAACATGTACTTGGTAGTCATAGTCTAGTCGGCAAAAAACTGACTTTAATTAATTTAATTAATTAGGCTTCACCCATAAAAATATAACTAGATTTGGAAAAGATTTAGAAATATATATATATATGTTTAATGAAACCTGGAAATTATTGATATACTGTATATAACATTATTTTTATGATCCCAGATGGCCTGAAAAACACTTTGGAGGTTTTTCTTTCATCTCTGTGTTTTTAAATAATCTATTGTGTTATTAAATGATGATGTATTAAGTCGTGTTACACTCATTTTAGTTCTGGGGTCATATTTTAATGATGATACACAGTAAATTGTCTACTTATATGTACAAAACCTTTTCTAAAATAATTAATAACCATCTTCTCCAATGGGTGCCCCGCCTCCTATTCATGTAAAAAACTACTTACAGATATATAGGTGTGTATATACAGTAGGTGTGTATATAGGTGTGTACTATGAGAATCTAACACACCTTTAGGAGAACACACATATTATTAAATGTACAGATATTGCTGCATTGATTGATTTGTTGTATTTGTCCTGAGGAAACAACTGTTAGTGCATGTATAGGATTGCGTTCCTACATTACGGAGGGTCTTGATCCCCACTGTATCCAGGAAGTTGACAGTACTGAGGTCCAGGATGATGGTTCTGAGCAGAGACGGATCACGTTCAGCCTCCACCTCAATAATGGCCACTTCTTTCTGCTGCTTCCACTTTTCCTTGTGGTCCTGGTTTAAAACGGACCAAACAAGGTTTGAAACCCATCAGTGTTGATCAAAAAGGGATTTTTATCAAACTCGCAGACGTGACTCCACCTGCTCCACTCCATTCATCTTCAGGGCCTTCTCAGCTTTTTTCACGTCCTTGGCCATTTTCTTTTCATGCCTCTTCTTTTTGGCCTCTAGTTTCTTCTTTGCTGACAGGGCCTTTGTGATGTCAATACCAGACTAAAGACAGTAACACACATTAAAGGCACAATATTAACTTAGTGACTGAACACAGCTCAAAATGTCAGATTTTTATTCCCAATATACAGATTTGTTTTTGTTTGGACAACAGTTTCATTCACAAAATTAAATCTGATCTCTAGTGCAGTTATATAATTATTACAAATTATATAATATATTTGTATTACATATTATCATTATTTATTATATTTTAGTTTAAACTATACATTATATAAAACAAAACAATGTTTAACAGAATAAAGTTCAATTGTAGCTCTAATCACATTTAATGTCTCCCACATTGTGTATCAAGTAAACCAAACTACTTATTGTTAATAGAAGTTTTTATATGAAAACATAAACGTTATAATACATTTTGTTGTTGTTCATTTGTTTCCAAATAAAAACACTTATTTCTGTTTATTTTATTCCTATTAAGAGACTTTGATAAGAATGACAGTATATTGTTAATAAAAGCTACAAAGTCACTGTTTTTAACCTTTTCCATTGGTGGTGGAATGTGGGAATTTTTTCAATAAAAAGATGAAACATTAAAATTTAAAACAAAAAAAAAGGTTAAAAAACAACTGAGAGTGGTTTTGATGATAACTATGAGGAAGTTACAGCATGGTTTAATCAGAACACTACTGTCTTTCTGTTGTAATGATCAGTAATAATGGGACATTAAACACTTCTCACATTGTTCTGTGAGTTGAGCTGAAAGTAGGTGTGGCCTGTCACACCCTAAAGAAATGTGGCTGTGCTGGTTTGTGACCAACGTGGTATGAATGTTTTAACACTCACACGTTTGTACAAACATAGTGTTGGGTGTTAAAGGTGAAACCATAGCCTTTGTTTGGTGATGAAACAGGAATGTGAAGCAATGATCTGATGCCCTCATGAAACCTGTGAAGAAATAACCTGTAAACAATGTTCTCTGACACTCTTTATCTTTATACTGTATGTCATTCACTTCTTTGTATTTAACATGGATTATAGTTTGGGATGTGATCATTTCTTTAGTTTTACTGTCATAGTTTTAGGATTCAGGGACTGGCTTTTATTTTCCTACATATACTGTAAATGTTGTATTAGGGTCACTAAGATATGATAATTCATGTATTTATTTCATAAATTAATACAAGGTTATTCATCCTGTGTCAGTAAAACTGACATTATCCACTAGTATGTCTTCAAGGATGCATTATATTTTCCAATAAATACATTAAGTAAATAAATTAACCCTCTTATTATCCTCAAATATTACTAACACATTTTCATATTTAACTCCAAAAAATGATTTTCAGAAAATTATTGACCAAGTTTTAGTGTCAGATAATGAAACCTTGACCTATTCTCTAGCGCCACCATCAGGTCAAACTTTTAAATTACAATTAACTTTATTATCTTAAATAGTTTTCATCCAAATCTTTTCAAATATACTGACAACATTAATAACACTACAGTATGAACCCTATTGGTTGTGGTGATGATATGACCTTTGACCTTTCCTGCAGCGCCACCATCAGGTCAAACTTTCAGTTTTAGAGTTAATTTATCTTGAAAATCTTTCATCCACATCTTTTCTAATTAGAGATGAACATTAATAACTCACAAAATTAATCACATTGATTAATGTTGGTGACCCCCCTTTTCCTCTCATAAACATATTTATGTACTTGTTTGTATCTAGTTTTCTGTAAACATATTTGGGGTTATTGACTATAAAGTCCTCTGACTCAGACAAATTCTCCTCTACGTCACTTTCACTGTGAAAGAGCTGTTCCAAAATGAAGATATTGTTAGAATAGTTACTTATTGTTAGTTTCACAGCTGACCAGTTGCTCTATTCTCATTATTCTCATTAGAATCTCTAAGATAAAACATTCTGATGATGAGAGTGTCTGACTGACTGTGAGCTTTGAAGAACTGACATATTTGATTGAAACAATACACGATAATTACATTTTTTTATGTTCAGCTTAGAAACCAACAAAAAAAAAAACAGAAAAACTTGGCACTACAAAGACAAACTGTCATGTGGTTTTATTTCTTAACTAAAAGAAGGAACTGATGTGATGTAACAAATAAAGTGAAGAGATGATTTTTTGATTTCATAATGAAAGAAGAAACATTTATAATGTCTACAGTAGATGAATAGGAAGTTACATGAGAAATCTAATTATTATAATTTCTAGAATCCACCAACTTTTCACTCTCTATTATTATAAATTTGTTCTGAACAAATAATCCTACATACTGTAACAACATGTCTGCCATGACTGAAATATAACGTTTGGAAAACCAACATTTGAAATTGTGATTATTTAATTTAAAGAATGAAAAAAATAGATGTTGACAAAAAAGCAATTTAAAAAATGATGAGAAACAATAAAACCTCATTTGCATGCAACCTTTTCCCACTGCCTGTGCACGTTAGACAGCGACCCAGTGTGTGAGACATGACACTTTAATGAATGACGCAGTCCATTATCTTCGTCTTTTGTCATCGGTTGTCCACGTTTTTTAATTTGTCTTCCTATTTACCCCATAGTGACACGAGGAGATGAAGAGGAGGAGGAGGAAGAGTGCATGCATGGGGGGGGGGGGGGGGGGGGGGCGGGGAGGAGGAAGAACAAAAAGACAAGAAGAAGAAAAGAGTGGAGAAAACTGTGGCATGACATTTATAACAATGTCTGTGACAGCTATGCAGTGTGTGAATGGGAAACACAATGTGATTAATGTGTGTGTGTGTGTGTGTTCACCTTCCTTCCCAGGGCATCTTGGAACATCTCTGCGTTGGCAAAGTAAAGAGTTGCAGAGGAACGGAAGATCAAGATCCCAGGCACGTTCCTCACCTACAAACAGGTAATAATGAGTTGATTTATTAAAACAATTCACCATATACAGTAGTTGGGTAGGGTCACCATATTTTGATTTTACTTGGGCCGATGTCTTCATCCTCAAATTACTCAACGTTTTTTAATCTACTTGTAACGGCAAAACACAATATAGTAGATAAATAAGTTGTTCATAAGGTTTAAAAAATAATTTCTCTCTTAATAATAGACTTTAAACAATAACTCAAATCAATGACCTTTTTTATGCATTATGATAATCTGTCCTTGAAAAATCTCATATAAACCTTCTTAAAATCGCTCAAACATTGAAAGATTGACAAACGTCTCCAAGAAATTATTAGTATTTTAAATGAAGAAAAAATGACTGAGCTTTATTCTGTCTGTTATCTGTGGAAACGGGGGGTGATGAGGTAAGACTAGTAAACATTACACTCATTAGCTTTCACAAAGTGCTGGAATAGAGCAAATATTAGCAGAGTTACGGTCATTTAGATTAATGCGTTCCCCTAGGATGCGTTCAGGATCGCCGGAAAACCCGGACATTTTGATGAGTTTATAGACTATGAAAAGAGGACATGTCTGTAAAACCAAACAGATGGTCATGCTAAGTTAGCCTCAAAAAGGCTCCTGGGAACGCTAATGTAGCATATTCTTAAAGCTCCTGTATACTCATCTTGATTTATTTATGTTTATTTTGTTCTAAAGGAGTATTAACAACAACTACAATAACTGGACGCAAACACTCTTGTTACAGGTGTCCAGATCAAATAAGCTATGCTAAGCTAAACAAGGACAAACCTATTTAAGCTAGGTTTACATACAGTTAACACAATTATACAAAGATGAGGTGAGCTGAGCTTAACTCAGACCAACTGAACTAAGATAAGAATAATAGAGCTATGCTAAATGAAGCTAAGCTAAAACTAGAATACTTGCATTTCCTGAAGAAAATGCAGTTGCTGGCCCGCATCGCACTGCATTAGCTTAGCATTAGCATTAACTAGCATTAACATAACATAGCATTATCTAGCTTTAGCATAAACCTAGCATTAGCACTAACCTAGCAATAACATTAACCTAGCAATAGCATTAACCCAGCAATAGCATTAGCCTAGCATTAGCCTAGCATTAGCCTAGCATTAGCATTAAGCTAGCATTAAGTGCACTTGTTCAATTGCTCATTAATGCAATTATCTAAAAACAATAGAGAAGTATTTCTGAAAGTGACATTAGAATATAGTTTAAAATAAAAGTATTGATAAAGTCAAGTTTATGTCACAGTAGGAAACTGTACCTGATTAAAGTTCTCTAGTGGTCTGTAAATGTCAGTGTTTGGAACTCGTCCCAATGCAGAATATTTAGGCCTGAAAGAAAAATAAATACAAATATTTATTGTGTTTATTAAAAACTATTTTCAGATTGTTTTTGTTTTATCAAAAAACACAAAGAATATTATACTGTATACTAATAGAGTGTTTTACATGAGTAAATATGTCTTACAGCTGAGTCCTAAAGATGACGGTCAACATGGAGAAACCAATAGCAGCAGCAAGTCCCAGATCAGGGTTGAGCAGCACAGTGAGGATGAAGGTGACCACCCACACCATCTGGAGGAACCAAAGCATTACAGTAAGTCATTACATATACAGTTCAATCACATCGTATTTATCCAAACTACATGATGCTGGAGGTAAATCTATGTCGACTAAACATGTCATAAGTTTAACTGGTTTGTTCAACAATAATATCACGGGTTTCAAATACGGACCAGTTCCATCACAAGCTGACCAACGTTAATGTTTGTACTTCCAGTTATAAATCAGACATAAAGTATGGAAGGCATCAACAATATCTTACCGGTAAATGTCCTTTCATTTATTTCTTTTTTTGACCAATTTTTATTTAATTTGGTGAGTTTTTGTTGAATAATTTGAGGAAAATTACAGGATTTTGGACAAATTTAGAGTTCTTTCAAGAACAATTTACAACTGAATTATATGGTAATTTACACAATGATTCTCTGTCATTTTCACTTTCTGCTCAGGGCCGAATCGGACGCTACGAAGGGCCGGATTTGGCCCCCGGTCCTTGAGTTTGACACTAGTGACTTATAGTGTTAATTAAGGGAGAAGATTCACCATTTGTTCTTCCACTAAACGAGAGCGTGACCTGGGTTTAGACCAACAGGAGAAAGTCAGATGTACCCTTTAGATGATGCTGTGTTGCTATAGTAACAGTGCTGGGGGGGCTATACATATATTTCTTCAGGACATTAAAAGCAATGACGTGGTGGGTGCAGAGCATGTTATTCCTATACGTACCATGTCTATTTTATTGGTCCTCCACAGTAACGGGATGTCCAGGAATTGCTTCATCATTCCATGAAGGTTAACATAGATGATAGCAGCTAGCACTGCCTGTCAATAAAACACAACATTTAACAATAACTCTCCTATTATCTATTTCATGTTTATCATTCAAAACATAATAATACCAGACTTTATTTTTTTGCATCGTATTTCATGACTTTTCCTAATTTGATGAGTACAATTGATTAGGTATAATTAATAAATGTATATAATATTGCACACATTAGTGTTCCTCTGGGGTCAAACTGCTTTAGCTGTGTTAAACTTGTCTGTGAGCTCTATAGGAGATCAAAATAAGTAAATAAATGTCCTTTTTTAATTTTTTGAACCACTTTTCATCCCAATAAGTGAACTTTTGCCCAATAAATACCACTTGTTTCCTTTTTGTTCCACATTTTAGCCTTTTTTTACTATTGTTTTGCTCATTTAAGCTACTTTTTACCATTAAATACCACCTGGTTCCTCTTTATTTGCCCATTTTTTGGCCACTCTTGACTGCTTTTGGCCCATTTTAGTCACTTTATATTCTTTTCTTGCCACTTTTGGACTATTTCTGTCCACCTGTTAACATGTCTGCCTTTATGCTGACATAATGGACAACGTTCCACCAGGACGTGTTCCGTTATGTCAGCTTCACATGTTTTTACAAAGATGTTACTGATGGTTATACACTTATAATAAGACTTAAATGCTCGTATATCACTGGTTAACCTGTTGAGAAGCCTTTTGGTAAATTTTCAGAGTTGATCTAATGTGTATTTTGCTTTTTCCACCAATGAGAAGACGAACAGTACCTTGGGCAGATCTTCAAAGAGAGCCCCAATCCATAGTGTGATGAAAAGAATAACTATGGCTGACAGAGCACCAGCGATCTGCAGTAGAGAAAGAATGATGTGTAATTAATGGAAATGAATTATGAAGAGAGAGAGAGAAAGAGAGAGAGAGAGAGACAGGGGGCGGGACAAAGTTATAGATCAGAAAAAGAGACAAAAACAGCTACGAGTAGATGAATGATGGATGAGTTTATGTTAGTGTTAATAAAGGAGATGCTCCACTTTCCTCTCCTGTGTAATGAGCCTTAGTTGATTAATGCTGATGTCAATGTAGAACACTTTAGCATTTTGCCTGTTTTACATTTATAGGTAAAGCTCAAGGATGGGAAAAAAAAATATGATCCTGTAAGTGTTTTATAATAATGTTTTATAATAATGTTTTATAATAATGTTTTATAATAATATTTTATAATAATGCTTTATAATAATGTTTTATAATAATATTTTATAATAATGCTTTATAATAATGCTTTATAATAATGTTTTATAATAATGCTTTATAATAATGCTTTATAATAATGTTTTATAATAATGCTTTATAATAATGTTTTATAATAATGTTTTATAATAATATTTTATAATAATGCTTTATAATAATGTTTTATAATAATGTTTTATAATAATGCTTTATAATAATGTTTTATAATAATGTTTTATAATAATGCTTTATAATAATGCTTTATAATAATGTTTTATAATAATGTTTTATAATAATGTTTTATAATAATGTTTTATAATAATGTTTTATAATAATATTTTATAATAATGTTTTATAATAATATTTTATAATAATGTTTTATAATAATATTTTATAATAATATTTTATAATAATGCTTTATAATAATGCTTTATAATAATGTTTTATAATAATGCTTTATAATAATGCTTTATAATAATGTTTTATAATAATGCTTTATAATAATGTTTTATAATAATGCTTTATAATAATGCTTTATAATAATGTTTATAATAATGCTTTTATAATAATGCTTATAATACTGCTTATAATAATGTTTTATAATAATGCTTTATAATAATGCTTTTATAATAATGCTTTATAATAATGCTTTATAATACTGCTTTATAATAATATATAATGCTTTATAATAATGTTTTATAATAATGCTTTATAATAATGCTTTATAATAATATTTTATAATATGCTTTATAATAATGTTTTATAATAATGTTTTATAATAACGTTTTATAATAATATTTTATAATAATGCTTTATAATAATGTTTTATAATAATGTTTTATAATAACGTTTTATAATAATATTTTATAATAATGCTTTATAATAATGTTTTATAATAACGTTTTATAATAATATTTTATAATAATGCTTTATAATAATGTTTTATAATAATGCTTTATAATAATGTTTTATAATAATGCTTTATAATAATGTTTTATAATAATGCTTTATAATAATGCTTTATAATAATATTTTATAATAATGCTTTATAATAATGTTTTATAATAATGCTTTATAATAATGCTTTATAATAATATTTTATAATAATGCTTTATAATAATGCTTTATAATAATGTTTTATAATAATGTTTTATAATAACGTTTTATAATAATGTTTTATAATAATGCTTTATAATAATGCTTTATAATAATGTTTTATAATAATGATTTATAATAATGTTTTATAATAACACTTTATGATAGTGCTTTATAATAACACTTTATGATAATGCTTTATAATAATGCTACGCCATCAGGGAAGAATAATTATGAGGGATTTTTCTCAGTTAGTCTGAATTATGCTAAAATGTTGAGCTGAGGGTATACAGTATATTAAAAAAAAGAACTAAATAAAAGATTTGCTGCCTGCCTTTATTGGAAAATGTGGTTTTGACATCATCAGAAATGTATGAAATTAAACTATAACCAAACCAGGTCATACCACCCCACCACAGACATACATACACTAGTTTCTACAATGCGTTAGCATTACTTTATACTTAAAACAAAAACACTGCTGCTAATAATCTCAACCTGGGACCCACATTTTGCCATTTTTAGGCGGGGCTACCGGACTGTAAACGCCCTCACGTTGTTGTTGTTGTTGTTGTTGTTGTTGTTGTTGTTGTTGTTGTTGTTGTTTACACTAGTTATAATCACTCCTCTGTTATTCATGAACAGATCAGACTGAAATTTAGTAGCTATAATTTATGGGTGTGTACGCATCACTTTTGGGTCCCGACCCACCAGTTGAGAATCACTGGTTTAGGCCACACTCTGATGAGCATAACTAATCAATATTAGGCTGAATGATTATTTCCTTAAACCAACCTGAGTCTTCCCTCCTGTACTCTCCTGAACCAGAGTACGAGACATGGAACAGCTGATGGCGAAACACTGGAAAATTCCTCCAAAAGAGTTACTGAGACCCAACGCCACCAGTTCCTGGACACATGACACATCCTTAGTTCTGTGACACGTGTGTATTATTATGTATTATCTGTCAGCTTCATACCTGGTTACTGTCCACTTTGTATCCATATTTAAGTGCAAAAATACGGCCCAACGAGATGGCGATGCCGTAGCCGACCACAGACAGAGCGAAGGCGTCTCCTATCACCTGACCAAACAGAGAGACTTCTGGGAACACTGGAGGCTGGAGACTGGTGAAAATGGACAGAGTAGGAGGTACAGTATATATGAATGTGTACAACACTGGATACTTTTATGTTTTTCTCACCCTGAAGGAATCAGCCCAACAACGTCGACGCCATATTTTCCTTCCACGTCAACTTGCCACGAGATTACTGTAGCAACAATGATCTGGAAAAATAGATCAACAAATCATGTTGTGATGTACTGTATGTGCATTTAACTGTTATATGTGTGTGTTTGTGTTCCTGAGAACTCACAGCGATTAGCTCCACAGGTATAGGAACAGGAAGCTTTTTACCCAGGTATGAATTGAGCTCCTTGGCCAGGATTAGGCCAACAATCGCAACTATACTGACCACAAGTGTACCAATGTTAGTCTGTGGGAGGAGATAGCACAGCTCTATCACAGTCTGAGGAAAGAGAAAACAAACATATCTGTGAGAATCAGTAGAAGTTCAAATCTCATCACCTGGAACGCTTGAGAAAAAAGCAGTTAATGAGAAGTTCATTAAAAATAGTTCTTACATAAATCAAAGCCAGAGGTCCACTGTGTCTCACTGGGTTGATTCCAAAGGTGTATTTGAGCTGGGACACAATGACGTGAATGGCGGCTCCTGTGGTGTAACCTCTGACCAGAGGCTCTGAGAGGTAGGTCACAACAAACCCAAACTGGACCAAACCAAGAACGATCTGCAAAAACACAACACAACGTTAAAATAAACACAAAACCTCTGTTGTCAATGCTTGTAAAACCAAAAAAAAAAGGTAGAAGTGTCTATAGAGCAGGAGTCCATATAATCTGACCTCTGACCCCTGGCTGCTAGAACTACCTGAAATATCCCTGATAGAAAAGTGACGGCCGCTGCTACTTTGATCCTCTCTGCATCACGAACAGTCGTATCAACCATGGAGGAGTTTGTCACGTTGTCCCAAACCATGAAGTCTGAGTCTGGAGCCAATCGTTCTGTCACGCCTCCAATCATTACACTCAGCACTGCATAAGTGCCTGAAAAAAACAAAGACTAATGCTGTTTAATCAATACGTGTTTTAACTTGTGTTTAGATACACGAGCTTTACATTTTTAATGGGATTCACTCTGGAAAACCTGGGGTGGCATTAGTGTCCAGCCCACGACTTTATCAGAGACACCATGTAGAAGGTGTTATTAAGTCAGTGATGCTCAACATGTGACTTTTATGTATTCATCTTAATTATTGTTCCCCCAGAAAACCTGAAAAGGGGGAAACTTTTTAACCCCTTTTTACCTTTGTCCCATTTTTGCCCCTTTTCAAAAAGTTTGGTGACTTTCTTCAGACTTTAGCTCCTTTTGCCAATAGATATCATTTTTTTTATTATTATCTTTTTGACACTTATTAAATTTTTGTCTTTTCTTTAAAGTTCTTAGGCCATTTTTCATCCAAATAAACTAACTTTTGCCCAATAAATGGACCTTGTTTCCTTTTTCCCTACATTTTCTGTTCCACATTCTTGCCCATTTAAGCCCTTTGCCGTTACATACCACCTGTTTCATCTTAGTTTGCCCATTTTTTGGCCACTCTTGACTGCTTTTGGTCCATTTAGTTACTTTTCACTCTTTTCTTGACACTTTTTTTTTGTCATTTTTGGACTATTTTTGGCCACCTGCTAACATGGCTGCCTCCACCCACTCATGACAGGAACAGCCCACTTTGGGTCAACAGCCCACCGGGACGTTCCTGGTATGTCCAGTCCACCCCTGGTTCCCACTCAAAATCTAGAAATCCAAGATGGCCACCATCCGTATTGCCAATTTGGCCATTAATATAATCAATTATTATACCATTAATTTTCAAGACCTTTTAAACTTGTGAACTGAGATAAAGTTGTGTCTTTTTAGTAAAAACATGTCAAGCATTGACAAAAACCTGCTTCATATTAGACCCAATGTTTGTTGATTGATTACTATCAAATATTATCAAATAGTTCCAGGAATCAAATATAATAAAGTGAGTTGGTACCTAATGAGATGTGCTTGGACGTCCCGAAGATAAAATAGACGAGAACTGGATAAAATGACGAGTACAAGCCAAAGACTGGAGGAACAGCAGCCAGCAGCGCATACGCCATCCCTGTAGGAGTCAGAGCGTCAGACTGGGCCTCTGAGGAATGGATAAAAACAACCAGAAAAAGCAGCTAGCTCACCCTGCGGCAGCTGCATGATGCCCACACTGATCCCAGAGATAAAGTCACCCAAAGCATTTTCTCTGATGGAATAACGAGGAAGCCACGAAGCAACAGGAAACGTCCTGAGCAAACATTTCTTCAGTCTGGGACCAGAACACCTGAAATATGAAGGAGAAACACTGAAGGGAAAGACGTGTTGGAATCAATTATATATAATATAAATGGACATGATTTATATAGAGCTTTATCACCACTGAAACAGTCTCAAAGCTTTACATATCAGCTCATTCACCCAATCACTCTCACATTCACACACCAGTGGGACAGGACTGACATGCAAGGCACTAGTCGACCACTGGGAGCAACTTAGGGTTCAGTGTCTTGCCCAAGGACACTTCAACACATAGTCAGGTATTGGGATCGAACCCCCAACCTCTCGATCAGAATACGACCCACTACCACCTGAGCCACGGTCGCCCCATATATATACTGTAAATATATCTATATATATATATATATCTATATATATACAGTATATATATATATCTATCTATCTATCTATCTATATATATATATATATATATATATATATATATATATATATATATATATATATATATATATATTGCAAACCACTTTCTCTGAAACAGTTGATAAATGTCATTTTTTTTCTCACAGTGCACCAGCTGTATGGTGGCCCAGTGGATTGGAGGCAGGGTTAGGGTCTATTACATCTTTATATTACAATTATATCTTTAATTATCAATGTTCATTACAGCTCAGATTCATTTTGATGACATCTATAGTAAGAAATGTACTCTTCACTTTCACATACATTCTTCCTGCTTTATCCTGTTGCTATGGTGTTGCTAAGGACGTTTGAAACGTACCGGAAGTGATGTTGAATCACAGACCATGTTTGCTATTTAAAACCATACTGATTATGTGAATTATTTACAATATTTCACGAGAAATGTCATTAAAATAAAGCTAGAAAACTCTGAGTTAATGATAAGTAGTATTTCTACGTGTAGGATGTCTACATCTAAGCATAGACATCTACTCTATGGAGTAGATGTCTATGCTTTGCAGTGAGACTGGGTTGGGTCTCATTTACAAAACATTAAACTTTGTTCAAAGTGCTAAGCAGCTTTATGTATCAAATCCATAAACTCAGTAGCTCTGAATCATGTTTATAGTTGAGGGAAATGATCTGTTGGCATCCCAATAAAAAAGGATTAGCAGAGATAAGTAGAGCGTTATTTACCTCATTGACTGTATAACGTTCTCACACACTGATGGTTTGGATTCTGACTTTTGTGCCATTTCCTCCACATCAGCTTCATGTAGGACGTCCCTGTGGATGCTGTAGGCCATCGGCCGCCTCTGAGTCATGACTGGGACTAACAACATGACAAGAAAGAATAATTAAAAATCACCTCCATGAAGAAGGTTGTATTTTCACCAGCGTTTGTTTGTTTGACTGTTAGAAGGATTACTGAACAGATTCTTAAGCAATGGAAGATTCCTTTACATTATGGAGGAGATCCAGATTAATATAATGTATAAGCTTCAAAAAATAAAAAATCTCTCTCATCATTGGCAAAATTTAAAAAAAATCATTCCTCAGTTTGTCATTGACAGATTTTTATGAGATTTGACTCAGTTATGTGATTTAGGATTGCACATTTCACAGTCATTTAAAAACTAAAAAATTGGGGCATACATACATATGGACCTACTATATCATTATTAATGGGGATGGAAATTTGTGATTAAAAATAAATGCAGAACCTTTCTCATTTCACAAATTCCCGGTATACCCATCTATCTATAAAGCAAGGAATGTGTGTGTGTGTGTGTGTGTGTGTGTGTCTGTCTCAAATATCTCTGTGAATCAGGCTCAGACAGAGCTGAGACTTTCAACATGGCTGCTGCTTGGTTCAGGGTTGTGCAATGTCAGATTTGTTTGGACTGTAATGATACCGTTCAAAAATAATTTCATAAAATTGTCTTGAATGCACCTTTGCAGAACAGCTCAATGTTGACAGGTAATCATGGTAACTCAGGATCAGTTGAAAGCTGCATAGAGTCTACAGGAGTGAAAGCACAAAGGGCTTTTAAAAACCACTAAAGTGGGTCTAATATTCTAAAAAAAAAAACCATAAATATTGACCAGCAGGTGTCCTCAGTGAGCAACGTTAGTAACTAAGGTGACTAATAATAATAAATAATAAAATAAAAACAGGCTTTCACTATATATTTGTAGCCTATTGAATGGTGTTAAATACTATGCTCTGCACTAACCACGCACACACGCAGGCACTCACTCATCATCATGTGTACGGCATATTTCCTGACGTTTTTGTTCTCTTTGTACGATTGGTTTTGGGCACGTTAACATCCACAGGCTTATTTAGAACAGGCAATGTAATCAAACATGTTCTAATATTCTAATATTAGGGGAAAACCATATATATATATATATATATATATATATATATATATATATATATATTCCATTCATTTTCCTATCCACACTGTGGAACTTCTGTAGAATTCTGACATCATTGTTGATGATGTCATCAGTCCTACAGTGATGACACTGGTATATTAGAACATGTTGATTACATTGCCTGTTCTAAAGGCTACACTAACTCTTCCTCACCCTCCGTGGGCGGTCTCTCTCTTTTTCCTCCAAGCTCAGGTCCTCTACCAGAGGCCTGTGATCTTGAGGGTTCTTCAGTATCTTTGCTGTTCCTAACACTGCACTTTTCTGGACTGAGATGTCTGATGTATTTCCTCGGATCTGCTGTAGCCACTCTTCTAGTTTGGGAGTCACTGCCCCGAGTGCCCCGACGACCATGGGCACCACTGATGCCTTCACCCTCCAGACCTTCTCCAGCTCTTCTCTGAGCCCCTGGTATTTTTCTAGTTTCTCGTGTTCCTTTTTCCTGATGTTGCAGTCACTCGGTGTTGCTATGACAACCACCACAATGTCTGGTTGGTTCTCCATTACCATTCTGTCCGTCTGTATCTGGAAGTCCCACAGGATCTTGGCTCGGTCATTCTCTACCACCTTTGGAGGTGTTTCCCACTTTGACCTTGGGGTTTCCAGCCCATACTCTGCACAGATGTTCCTGTACACTATACCAGTCACTTGGTTATGGAGATCTATGTAAGCTTTCCCTGCCAGCATCTTACACCCTGCAGTTATGTGCTGGATTGTCTCATTGGCCTCTTTGCACAGTCTACACCTGGGGTCTTGTCTGGTGTGGTAGATCTGGGCCTCTATTGCTCTGGTGCTCAAGGCCTGCTCCTGTGCAGCCATGATGAGTGTCTCTGTGCTGTCCTTTAGTCCAGCTCTGTCTAGACATTGGTACCATTTCCTGATATCCACCACTTCAGTTATGTTTGGGTGGTACATCCCGTGTAGGGTCTTGTCCTCCCATGATGGAACCTCCAGCACCTCATCTTCTGTTCCCCATTGTCTGAGACATTCACTGAGCACGTCATCTGTTGGAGCCTTGTCCTTGATGTACTTATGGATCTTAGATGTTTCATCCTGGATGGTGGCTCTCACACTCACTAGTTCTCAGCCTCCTTCCTTACGGCTAGCGTACAGTCTCAGGGTGCTGGATTTGGGGTGGAACCCTCCGTGCATGGTTAGGAGCTTTGGTGTCTTAACATCTGTGGTCTGTATCTCATCCTTTGGCCAGCTTATTATTCCTGCAGGGTATCTGATTACTGGCAGGGCGTAGCTGTTTATTGCCCGGGACTTGTTCTTGCCATTGAGCTGGCTTCTTAGGACACGCCTTACTCGTTGGAGGTATTTGGCCGTAGCCGCTTTCCTTGTCACCTCTATGAGGTTGCCATTTGCTTGTGGGATTCCGAGGTACTTGTAACTGTCCTCAATGTCTGCTATTGTTCCTTCTGGGAGTGAGACCCCTTCTGTGTGGACTACCTTCCCTCTCTTAGTCACCATCCAACCACATTTCTCTAGTCCGAATGACATCCCAATGTCTGCGCTGTAGATCTGGGTGGTATAGATCAGTGAGTTGATGTCTCGCTCATTCTTAGCGTACAGCTTGATGTCATCCATGTAGAGGAGGTGACTGATGGTGGCCCCGTTCCTGAGTCGGTATTCATAGCCAGTCTTTTTGATTATTTGGCTGAGGGGGTTCAGACCTATGCAGAACAGCAGTGGGGACAGGGCGTCTCCTTGGAATATGCCACATTTGATGGAGACTTGTGCAAGTGGCTTGCCATTGGCCTCAAGGGTGGTTTTCCACGACCTCATCAAGTTTGCAATGAAGGCTCTTAGAGTCTTGTTGATGTTGTATAGCTCCAAGCATTCAATGATCCAAGTACGTGGCATTGAGTCGTAGACTTTTATAATCAATCCAGGCAGTGCTCAGGTTAGTGTTTCTGGTTCTTCAGTCTGTAGCGACTGTTCTGTCAACCAGGAGCTGGTGTTTGGCACTGTCAGAAAGTCTTTATGTTTACAGTTCTTTTATTCTGAAGGTGCTTGGTAGTGACGTCACTTCCCTTTTGAGCGCATCCATCTTCAGTAGTAACACTGTTCTAAGTGACGTTCTAAGTAAAGTAAGTTTATTGTTTGCCAAGACTTCAAATCGTTATCTGACTTGTTTAGCATTGTTTACTCCCACTTATTCTGCTTTCCTGTATCTTGTGTGCATGTTGGAACACTTTCCGGGTGTAATTTAGTTCTTGATAGGTCACGTGACTGTATTATAAGCTGTGGTAGACTGAAATGTGTACCTAACTTTATTCTAGCTTTAAAATGTATTCCTGTGTGTTATATTGAGGTTTACATATCGTTTATTTGTACTGCTCGGTTTCATTGAGCTTCTGTGTCACGTCAGACGCACCTAGATGTTAATTACATACTCTCTGCTCATGCGCACTTCAGGTGATCGGTCCATGGGGTGCAGTTGCACATGACTCCACTAGAGGGCGACCAGTGAATCCATCTAGACCACTTTCATTAGCCATTAACCCTTTGCATGTCTGCTCATTGGCTGTTTTTCTGTTTATTTGGGTTGTTTGACCAAGTTAATATATTTTGGTGATTTAATTTAATGTTTATTCTTGAACAACATATTTTTATTCATCTGTACATATTGATGGTGTTAATATTATCATTTGTATATGATTGGTGATATTAATTATGTTATTATTTGTTATTACTTGTTTCCTTTAAAGAACCACACACACACCTACAAAGATTTGTACCCTCACCATCATCCCTGCCTGTACCCCAAGTTTTATTATTATTATTGTAGTTGGGGTCCCCAACTATAATAATAAATACGTTGGTAACAACTTCTCTCTGACCACAGCCCTGTCGAAGAAAATTGTCAGACCAGTATCATTATATATATATATATACAGTATATAAACTAGCTCCATACATTGGTCCCAGCATTAAATCAAATGAAATCTGAGAGATAACTTTTTATTTTTTGTCCCAGGAAACAGCACGTGTTAATTTTAGATTAAATAAAAACATTGGATGGAAAACTAAAGCTCAGTTGTATGAAAATTATGCAACAAAGAGTTTGTGGATCACTATAGCCTTTATATGCTCTGTTAGCATCTTTATGCTAATCATGTTGCAGCTCAACGCCAAACATGTAATATTCTTTATTCATATTACACATTTTGTTAGTACTTAGTGATGGAAATAATAATCAACACTATTTGTCTAAGATCATTTATTGTTATCAGTGATTCAGTAATTTACTAAAATACATAATTTAGATTAATTAATTACAGAGTCTTTAATTAATTCAATCATTTTTTTAATCGAGTCCCACCACTACTAATAACGTTCCAAATGCTGATGTTCACTCAATCTAAACATGTGACGACTTGTTTTACCTTTGAATGATTCCAGTTGTATCAGAAAGAAGACCAAACATAAAACCAATTTAAAAATCCAGAAATGAAATTTAAAAAGATTTATAATCCAGCTGCGTTTCTTTTACAGTGAAAAATAATCCCACTTCAGCAGCGTCGTCGTGTAGAAATACCATAAAAATGCTCTTTAATGGTTGGTTTGTTTTTTCTTCTTGTAAATCCTGAGCTGCTCTTCTCTGGTACTACAATAGAACTGTTGAGAAGTTCTAACGTCAGATCAGGACTGAAGCAGAGGCACAATAGGAAATGCTCTCTGTGTGTTGTGACTCTAAAGTTATGGTTTCAGACCTTGGCTGGAAGTCAAGATACGAAGATATGAAGGTGATCATTGAACAAAATTCTAGATGGAAAAGAAAACCACATGCAGTAGAAGATTAACATTAGCTTGATTATTTATAGATTGAGTGTCACAACTTTGTCATTTTACTCTTGATTCCTCTGCCATGAAAAAAGTAAAGTTTAAAAAAAGTCTTTGCATAAAAAATATGAATTTGATAGAAAATATCAGGAAAAGTTTCAAATGTTCTTTATGTTTATCTTATCTGGTTCATGTGTGAGATTAGATTAGCCCATGTTCAGGGTTGTTCTGGCTTCATGATTACTGAGCAGAGCTACATTTGAACACACATTTGTTTTGTCCTTTAGATTTGAGTTTAACAGCTGATGGTGAATCATTTAGATTGGCTTTATATACACAATCCTTAACTTTCATACAGATTTATCTCTTCTGGCACTGGACAAGTCAAACATCTTAAAGCTGGGGTATGTAGAATCGTGAGGCGCTCCCCCCTCCACTCCTTAACTAAACTCTTGTGCACACACACTGTGGAACTCGTTGTGACTGTTTTCTCCATAGAGACTAGTAACAAATATGGGAACTTTCTCTTGTGCTATTGGAGAGTTTTCTGATATTTCAGAGAGATGAAAGCACGTATCACTCACTGCTGTGAGGACAGTAAGAGGCTCAGAGTCACAGCTGATCCTCAAACACTAGCAGCTGATCAGAGCAGACACACTCCGTCTACACTGCAGATTAACTAAGTCTGTTCTTTCCTCCTTAGATCATTTTTAACCAGCTATGAATTCTGTCTGTTCTCTCTCTCTCTCTCTCTGACTCAGGGCGAACGGCGCTGACTGACAGCAGATCACTAATATTTCACTGCACACACTGTGCGTGCCTTTATTCTGTTGCTTCTTTTTTCCTCTGGCTTTGCCGTGTAACCGCTGTGATAAAAGCCACGTTAGAGCTGGAATATAAAGACATGGGACGGTCACTACTCTCAGATCGGGAACGCACATCGACTTTTGACGAGCAGCTCGAGCAACCAATAGTAACGCTTAAAACAGCTGATGGATCGCCCTGTTGGTAGAAAGATCTGTGATTGGCTGAAGTCCAGCTCCTGTATTTCTAAAGCTCATTTACAGAGATTCACTGTCCACTCAGAACACTTTGGATTACAATATGCAGTACAATATAATAAGATGATTATGGATTTTTGACCAAATAAAAAAAAACAAAAAAAAAAAAACCCAAAAACTTACATATCCCAGCTTTAAGTTGCATGTTAAACTTAAAGAGTAACTAAACCCCAAAACTGCTGAATACAAATGTATTTGTGTATAAAGTAGTGCTGTTGGTTGATTCTGGTCCAAATCTCAACATTTTAGTCAAAATATTTAAATTTGTGATATTTTTCTGTAAAATGTCAGAGTGACTGTCCTCTATGGGTTGAAACCTGACTATTACTATTGATTTTTGCTATTGGCTGAGAACAAGATCATGTGACATTTTGGGACCATCTTGCGTCACAAACAAGCACTGTTAGCCCCGCCCCTTTTATAAAACTCTCCCCTGTGGGCTCTACAATCTGTGGTGAGTAGGTTGAATAGAGAGCTATAGTGAGTAATGAGTAGCTAGTTAGCATAGCATAGATTGTTCAATGAAGATTTTGTAGTATAGAGTGGGCGTGTCTTAACTCCTCCAGGAGCCCCGCCCATAATCAAGGCAGTTTTTGATTTTCCCTCCTAGTGGCAGGTCAGGAGAAAGCAGGGTCCGGGGTCCAATGCCGGCCCTTTAGAGCTTTCAATTTGGCCTGCAGGAGAAAGTAAAGATAAAGGTGAAAACGTTGATGAGTTGTAGACATTCCAGTCCCTCAAAACTCACAAATTCAAGGAAACTCTCAATTTTCCCGTACCTTTATAGCGACTGCAATAATTTGAATCGTAAATTGTGGGAAAAACTCTCAACTTTTTAAAATATCCTGTAGTTTCTCACAAGTAGGAATTGTTACCTGCACATTTGTTGCTTGGATATTGTATGCCAAACTCATGGCCCGGGGGCCAAATCTGGCCCTTTGGAGCATCAAATTCAGCCCCAGAAAAAAGTAAAAATTACAGAGAAAACATGAATCATTGTGTAAATGAAACAACACTCCTGATGCTTATTTCTCATGATTGTAGTTATTTTTAATGTAAAGCTGTTGAAAAATTACTGCAATGTTCCTCAAATTATAACAAAATATTTCCTTTAATTTAATAGAAATTGGTCACAAAGTGTAGATCCTGTTGGGAATGATATCTGTGACCCCTGAACTGAAATGAGTTTGACACTCGTGTTGTAGGTGGTTTATGAGTTACAGTAGAAATGGAAGCGTAAACTGGGGCCTGATAATGTCTAATTTATGGATCAAACTGCTTCATCTTTGACCCTGAAGAACAAATGAGTTTGACGCTCCTGGCTTTAGTGGTTTAAATGTAAATTTTAGTGTAACTAGTAATAAATATGGATAATGGTAATGATGTAAAATAATGTGATTTTCACAGACTTTTTAGTGTTAAAATGGAACTTTGGTATATATATTATGATATATTAGCTATAGTGACAACAGTGTACCTAATAATATGGACATTAGAGTGGGTAATTATGAGGCTTTCTGCTGCTTTTCACAGATTTCATATATTTGTACTGTAGTTCCTTAAGAGTCTACAGTGACAGTACACTGAAATGTATTGTTTGTTGGTATTAAAAAGGCAAAAGTACAAATATGTGTATTAAAGAAACCTTTGAACAAACTAACATTATAAACAATCAGATGTTTTCATCTAAAAACCTTCCAAAGTACAGAAATGTACAGTTGAGTGAATTAGTATTAAAGTTAAATTCAGCAGTCGTGTGTTTTACTGGAATCCAAGTCGTGTCCCTGAGAAGAAAAAACAAAGGTTTGAAAATAAGAAATAGTACAAAAACCCACAGTATGACTTTTATTTACCTAAATAAGATATAGTGCAGTGAATACAGATATGGACAGTTACAATCAGGGTTGGGGTTAATTACATTTTAAATTACAATTACGTCTTAAATTATCCATGTTCAAATACAAACCATTGACGATTACGTTGACCAGTATTTTTTTCCAATGATGATTATTATTTTTCCTCTGAAAGTCAATTCAAATGACTAAAGTTAAATAACTATAAATCACAATAATACTGAGCCTTTAATAAACAGGTCAGTTTTAAATCAGCTGTAAAATACACTAAAAATTATGATCTATCATCTAATTTGTTTTTCATCTACTGGTTACTTTGTTAGGCTTCATAATCCATTAAAATATTGGTATTAATATTTTTCTGTCAGTGAACCCCTAGATTTAGAGTTTTTCTTTTTTTTTTTTAAATGGTAAAATGATCCTCAAGAGAATTAACAGGTAAACTTGATATGAAATACATTTTAATAATGTTTATTACATAGGCCGATGAGCAAACCATAAAACTATGACAGATTCCCAAGTTTTGAGTTCAATTACATTGTGAATGAAAGATTTTATAAAATGTTCAAGCCAAATATTAGAAAGTCAATTATCTGAACTCAATTACAATTCAATTATGATTACAACAGCAACACATTTTTTCAATTACGATTTAAATCATAATTACATCCTAAAGTAAATAAAGATCAATTACGTGATTACAATTATAAGTGACCTGAACCGTGGTTACAGGTATGTTGTAAACGTGTACCTGGGGGGTTGTGTGTAGAGTGCTGAGGCAGCGCTGCACAGCGTGATGAACTGATGGAAAGATACAGGACCAGGGAAGGTTGTCAGATACACAACCCTGAGCTCTGAGCTGGGATTTAACACGTGCTGTTCACACAAAGAGACACATTTAATCCTGGATGAGTCATTAGAACAACCTGGATTACAGGATAACAGCTCCATCAAGTTAACAAAGCAGATTTAAAGGGCCGAAAATATTTAAAATAGGACTATTTTACAGTTTTAGAGCCTGTGTTCCTCCATGTTTAAATCATGTGATTGATGATGTCACACGGCCCCACTGTCTGTAAACATCCCATTGTTTTCTATTGGAGTGAAACATTCAGCCTGATTTATAGATCATTTAGTAGATTTTTAGATCATTTAATAAGTTTTTTAGTCAAAATAACAACTTGTGCTGTTTTTAGTTGCTCTAAATAATCAGAAAAGTTAAAGATGTCGATGTAAACCTCTTTTGTTTACAGAAAGAGGATAAAAACTGTTCCAACTCTGCGGATTGGTAGTAGACAAAAAAGCAGAGAAGAAGAGCTCTCCTAAGAGACCTTTACTCCCCCTTAAACAGTGCGCTGACATGCTCTGGTGGCTGAACTCAGAGAATAGATCATGGACTGTTGAAGAAACACAAACCCTGAGAATAGAAGGACTTCTGGGTGTCCGTGATTTACTCTCTAATTTCAGTGTCAGCGCACTGTTTAAGGGAGAGTAAAGATCCCTTAGGAGAGCTCTTCTGCTCTGCATCATTGTCTACTACCAAACCTCAGAGTTGGAACTCTCGCCCCATGTGGTCATCGATTATTTTTCAGGTAACAACAGTTTGTATCCTCTTTCTGTAAACAAAAGAGGTTCACATCGACTTCTTTAACTTTTTCTGATTATTTAGAGCAACTAAAAGCAGCACAAGTTATTTTGACTAAAAAAGTTGCTAAATTATGTAAAAAGCTGTTAAATAATCTATAAATCAGGCTGAATATTTCACTCCAATAGTAAACAATAGGATGTTTACAGGCAGTGGGGCCGTGTGACATCATCAATCACATGATTTCAAGATGGAGGAACACAGGCTCTAAAACTGTAAAGTAGTTCTATAAAAGTTACAATACAATGAATATGGTGCAAAATAATGTGTTTCGTTAGACATAAATCTACTAATAAGTACATTTCAAAGGTTTTATTACACGTTTGTAAAAACAGTGTCAATGAAAGTGAAGAAATGAACCTGTAAAACATTTTAGGAAGAAAAGAAGAAAAGAAGAACAGCTGACCTGGACACGCTGCCAGAAACACTCTGATGCCCTGGACGTCCAGATCATCTATTACCTGGAAAATACACAAATTATATCTGATAATACACAAGTTTGATCAGTTAAAACAATAAAGTCATGACACAGTGATATTAGCATAAACACAAAGAGGATGTTTACTATAGTTTTATTAAGTCAGACTTTTTATCTAATCTGACTTTATGTAACGCCTTAAACGCCTTTGATCAGCAGGAAAGATTATTCAGTTTGACTTTTAACCATTTTGGCTCCACTTAGCTTTACAGAGTTATTACATACAACTCATGTTACTAAAGACAAATAAAAGGAATATCTTTTTTATGTAAAAAAGATCCCAAACATTTGAAAATGGGAGTTTAATGTCACTGAGAATTTAGCATGTGTAATTTGGACATAAATCAGTACAAATATTAACATGTAAAAAGGGTGATGAACTGAACTGATGGAATGATGTTTATTTCCCTCCTCACCTTACAAAGTGTCGTCATACCAACAGAATCCATGAAAGTGACGGAGCTCAGGTCCAACACGAGGTAATGACTGTGGGATGGTCTCAGGTTCACTGAGGAAGAGGAGGAGGAGGAAGCAGTGCTGTAAGCTGCTGGATTTTCCTTCTGATCTTCACACACTTTCTAGGGGAAAAGTAAGAAGCAGTGAGTTATATTTTCAGGAACAATAAATGAAAATAACAGAAAACATGGAGATCATCATGTCTGTGATCAGGAAACAAAGAAAATCTGACACTTTGTGATAGTTTGGTTTTTACTCATTTTACGCATCTGAAAAGTTGCAGTACTCGTTGGATGGTACCAGTTAGCACTGCCTAGTTAGCCTTGTTAGTGTAACCCATGTGAACTAGAGGCCAACTTCCTGCCATGGTTTTATTGTGACGAGCCCGCCCTACACCTTTAAAGTCCCTGGCTCCTCCCCCTTCACTCTTGTTTGCTCCACTGAATGCTGTGATGGCTGCTCTCACTGTGGCGTCTGCATGGTCGGCTTACTGATGGAAAATCACCACTGAAACACAACCTTCATAAGAAATACCTGGATGAACATCTTCTCCTATAAACTAGATATCTCTCCACTCACCGGTGAGTCGTTTCACATTGTACTTCAATGTGTTTTATTAAGTATTTGGCGGATTTGTGGTGTACCAGACTCCATTGAAATTCCTGCAAAATTAAGCCACCATTAGCTGCGGAACACACAGGGTCAGTCTGACCATTTGCACTTTTATTTAAGTAATCCTTTTATTTTCTAATTTATAATCAAAGCCGAATTGTTAAATAAATAGTATTATAGTAAATTAATACTTCACTTTTTGTAGTTTTGATTGATTTTGACCATTTCTGTTACTTTTTGAAAGAAATGCCCATTCGGCTATGTGGTCTTGAATAGGCTTTGACCTACTGAATGAGATGATTTATTTGAAGAATCTATTTAAAACATGCATGTTTAATTTATGATATGACTTAGCTTTACAGCTAATGATGTTGATTTAAAAGTGCACTTTATTCCTTTTGATCTCTGAAAATATAGAATGAAGCTTCAATTTGATTCACCTTGATATGGATTTTTCTGCTATGATTTATAGCATTTATTTATAACTGTTTATTTAATTAACAATGACAAATTGTTTAAATGTGCTAAGGTGAATGTATTTTCTGTTTTAAAATATACTTAAGTTAATTCCTGTTTGACTGATTGTTGTTGGCCTTGTTTTATAGGTCAGGTTTTTATGTTAGTCCTGGATCACCTACCACTCTCGACCACTAGATGGCGAGCCACCACCCAACCACCGCTGCATCGCGGTAGGAATATTTGATCTTTTTGTTACCTCGGACACTCGGACCTAATACTTGGAATATACCCTGGGGACCTTTTCTGTTTTGTATTTTTCCCCCAATGCGAAAGAACTTTGCGAAACCCTTCGCTTTTGAACTTGGCGAAATCAAACAAACTGAACTGAACTCACCAAAGGAAATGAACCTTGAACTGAACTTTGACTACAAGTTTTGAAAGAAGAAAATATTGTCTTTGTTTTGTAATTGTATTTTGGTTGTTTGTTTATTGCCTATACCTGATTATTAATAACAACTAAATAATATATATCAATATAAATTGACTCCAAATATCTTTAATATATATAATAGCTTTAATATACATATACTAAAACGAAATCCTTGTGTCTGTGTCCAATTATTCACACACCTTGGCTCTACAGCCGAACCTATTTCTGTTGACCTTTTTTGCAGTCAGTTCCTGAGCCCTAGTGTGTTATTGATTTGTTACATTTGGCGAGCCAGCCAGGAGCCTTGCTGTGTGAATAATTGTTTTGGGAAAATTTTGGGAAAAAAAAAGTTTGAAATTTTTTTTTTTTGAAAAAAAAAAAAAAAAAAAAAAAAAAAAAAAAGTCAATCATGGATTTTGTTGAGCAATCCGGTATTAATATTTGGCACTCAGTCCTTATTACCGGTGTTTCTAATACTAGTGCTGATGAAGAAATTCTAGATTGGTTGCGAGAGTACGGGGCTCTCAAAACAGTTTTGCCCGTTAATGATCCAACTAGCACTTTTCATAAAAACCTGATTGCTGAGTTTGAAACCGCAAGTTCATTCTCTGACATAAAACCGTTTCTACCTCATAAGTACACTTCCCGCTCAGCTGCTGACCGCATGTACCGCGTCACTGCCCTTGCTAATGAGTACGCCGCCACAGTGGGACGCAGCCAACCCACCCCCGATTACATAAGAAATTTCAAAGAAATGGCCGACCGCAGCGGTACACGTTTTGAAGACCTACTCAAAACAGTTATGGATCAGATCCAACAATATTTAGTATTAAGTGGAGCAAACAATGATCAAAATGAAGAAGTAAATGATGAAGATGATAGTGAAGAAGAAGAAGTAAAGGTGAACATTAAAACAACACAGCCCGTGTCTGAAACACATATGTCAGTGCCTGCACTTCAGCCCTCCCAAATACCCGTTCAACTGGGCCCACGGACTCGACAAAGTCATCCAACTGGACCCATGGGGACTGGCTTCTCACCAAAATTTTCCGTCTCCCAACACGATTTAAATCCTCCGGAAGTACAGAGGCTCGTTGTTGAACATGTTGTCCGAAATACTGACCTGAGAGTTCCTGCTTCGCTTCGTCTCCGCTCGTTTTCTGGCCGCATTCCAAAGCCAAGTAATGAAGCCGATTATGAGTCGTGGCGAACACAAATAGATTTGCTGCTTGCTGACCCAAACCTGCCTGCTCTACACGTCACCAGACGAATCATTGAAAGCCTGCTGGCACCTGCTGCCGACCTGGTCAAAGGATTGGGCCCTGACACTCTGCCTGCTGTCTTGTTATGCGTATTGGATTCAGCTTTCGGAACGGTGCAGGATGGTGAAGAGTTGTACGCCCAATACCTGAGCATCTTGCAGAATCCAGGAGAGCGGCCATCAGCCTACCTTCAGCGGCTTCAGTTAACGCTCAACACGGTTGTCAGAAGAGGAGGCATTTCGGCTGCTGAAACCGACAGACATTTACTGAAGCAGTTTGTGCGTGGATGCTGGGACAACACAGTAATAACAAAGTTGCAGCTGGAGCAGCGCAAAGAAAACCCACCTCCTTTCTCAGAACTCCTGCTGTTGTTGCGAACAGAAGAAGACAGACAACAGGCCAAAGAATCATTAATGAAAAAGCACATCAGTTCCAGTTCTTCAAAGCAAAAAGCCAACATCCAGTCGCAAAGCACCTGTTCCTGCGGCCATTCGTCTAGTTCCAGTGACGAGCTTAAAGAACTGAAAAAGCAAATGAAACAGCTCCAGTGCCAAATGTCTGCCTTCCTGTCTGCACAGAAAAGTCCAGCACAGCCCAAACCAGCAGCACGTCAATCCAGCCGCCCTTCGCTTCAGTCCGCAGTCAAACCAAAGCCATGGTACTCCTTCAACTGTGGTGAAGATGGCCATATCTCCTCCTCCTGCACAAATGCCTCCAATCAAAGTCTGGTCGAGCAAAAGAAGAAACTGCTTCGCCAAAAACAGCAAACCTGGACCAGTAAGAATCCTCAGTTAAACTAAAAGCAGCTTCTGTGATGGGACACTCAGGAGCTGCCACCACCGTCAGTCCCAAGAACCCACACAGTTTGCCAGCCCTGCCAAGAGGACTTGTGGGAACAAAGAGCACTGCGCAAGTCCAAATAAAAGGGAACCACTTTAACTGTCTCCTCGATACTGGCTCCCAGGTCACCACAGTGCCCCACTCTTTTTACAATACCTACCTTGCTGATCACGAAATAAAGCTCTTGAACGACCTGCTTGAAATAGAAGGTGCCAATGGACAATCCGTACCTTACCTGGGGTACATTGAACTAAACATTACATTCCCACCTGATTTTCTCGGCTCCAACATCACAGTAGACACCCTGGCTCTTGTTGTCCCCGACCTGAAACAGTCCCAACCGCTGATACTAGTTGGTACAAACACCCTTGACTCTGCCTACAAAGAACACTGTGACACTCACCCTGATCAGTTATTTTTGCCTGCTGCCTCTGGTTATCAAGCTGTCATTAAGATACTCCAGCAACGGCACAAATTTAACTTGGATGACCAGTGGGCCCCCCTGCAGCTCGACTACCCATTCACCATCTCTGCTGGCCACACCACTGTCCTCGAGGGATTTCTGGCCACACAATTGCTGCAAGGTGAAAAGGCTGTTGTAATTGAGCAACCTACTTCCTGTCCCTTGCCTGGTGGACTACTTGTAAAGTCATGTCTTGCTGACCTGCCTGAACGCCAGCCATGCCATTTGCCAGTCATTGTGACCAATGAGTCTGACCACGCCATTACCATCCCGGCACGGACAGTCATTGCGGAGGTATGTGCTTTCCAGAGCATCTGCTCTAAACAACAACACGTCCATCCGGTCCGGTCTGCAGACACTTCAATGACGCTCGAATATGACTTTGGAGACTCACCACTTCCACCTCACTGGAAACTGCGCATCATTGAGCAGCTCAACAGTATCCCTGAGGTCTTCGCAAAGCATGACCTTGATTTCGGCCGGACGGACAGAGTGAAACACCAAATTAAACTGTCTGATCCAAGGCCATTCAAACAGAGGCCCAGGCCAATCCACCCTCAGGATATCAATGCTGTAAGGAAGCACCTGCAGGAGCTGTTGGAGTCAGGAGTGATCCGTGAGTCTGAGTCGCCGTTTGCATCACCGATTGTAGTTGTGCGCAAGAAAAATGGGAGTGTGCGCCTGTGCATCGATTATAGGAAACTCAATCTGCAGACTATAAAGGATGCTTACCCACTTCCCAAGCTTGAGGAAACCTTTTCTGCACTTTCAGGGTCCAAGTGGTTCTCAGTCCTTGATTTAAAATCTGGCTACTACCAGATTGAGATGGATGAGGCAGACAAAGCAAAGACAGCATTCGTTTGTCCATTGGGATTTTACGAATTCAACAGGATGCCACAGGGAGTGAAACAACGCTCCAAGTACATTCCAACGGCTGATGGAGAGATGTATGGGGGAGCTACACCTGAAGGAGGTCCTTGTTTTTATTGACGACCTAATTGTTTTTGCACCTACTCTCGAGGAGCATGAGGTGCGTCTGATGAAAGTCTTGAATCGCCTGAGAGAATTCGGATTGAAATTGTCCGTCGAGAAATGTACATTTTGCCAAACGTCAGTGAAATATCTTGGCCACATTGTTTCACAAGATGGCATAAAGACTGATCCAGACAAGATAAAGACACTCACTTCATGGCCAGTCCCCCAGAACTTGAAAGAGTTAAGGTCATTCCTCGGGTTCGCTGGGTATTATCGGAGGTTTGTGCACGGATATTCCACCATAGTAAAACCACTTCATGATCTCACTGCTGGTTATCCTCCATCTCAAAAGAAGTTCAGGTCAAAGATCAAGCCTGAGGCCTACCTGAACCCCAAAGAGCCCTTTGGAGGACGCTGGTCACCCAAGTGTCAAGCTGCTTTTGAGACCATCATCACTGAACTTACCTCTGCTCATGTCCTGGCGTTCGCAGATCCTGTGAAGCCCTACACGCTCCACACCGACGCAAGTTCCACCGGTCTTGGGGCCATACTCTATCAAGAGCAAGATGGAGTGAACCCAGTCGTTTCTTACGCCAGCCGAGGTCTCTCCAGGAGTGAAGCCAAGTACCCTGCCCACAAATTAGAGGTCTTAGCTCTCAAATGGGCAGTCTGTGAAAAATGTTATGATTACCTGTATGGTGCACAGTTTACAGTCGTCACGGACAGCAACCCGCTAACTTACCTGCTGACATCTGCAAAACTTGACGCCACCAGCTATAGATGGCTGTCTGCTTTGTCCACGTTCAACTTTAAGATCGTCTACCGAGCTGGCAAGCAGAACGCAGACGCTGATGGTTTGTCCCGCCGACCGCATGGTGGGCTGTCTGACGACCCTGCATCCAGGAAAGAATATGAACGGATCCTGAAGTTTACCCAGCATCATCTTGAACCAGCCCACATCTCTCTCGACCAGCAGATTGTCAGAGCCGTCACAGAACGCCATCTGCTGCACAGTCAAGACCCGGATGATGTTCACCATGCCCTGATATTGTCAACCTCAGTCCATGCCGACAGTGTTCCAGATAGTTATGTGGATGACACTCAGTTTGCCTCTTCTGTGCTCCCTCAACTCTCAGCTGCTGAACTTGTCTACAAGCAGCGTGCCGACCCCATAATCCAGCACGTCATCGCACAGCTCGAGCGTGGGGAGTCGCCACCGCCACTGCTGAGAGAACAGCTTCCAGACCTGCCTCTGTGATTGAGAGAAGTAAATAAATTGGAGCTCCGTAACAACCTTCTCGTCAGGAAGAGACAGGTGGGAAGCGAGCACATTTACCAACTTGTGTTGCCAGAAGAGTACCGGGCTGAGGTGCTTCGCCAACTCCACAATCAGATGGGACACATGGGAATTGAAAGGACGCTGGACCTTGTTCGTTCCCGCTTCTACTGGCCTCGAATGTCCGTTGATGTGGTCAATAAAATCCGGACCTGTGAGAGATGTGTTCGGAGGAAGACTTTACCTGATCATGCAGCACCTCTCGTCAATATCAGGACATCCCGTCCTCTCGAGCTGGTGTGCATGGATTACCTCTCTGTGGAGCCAGATGGGAGAATCAAGGATATTCTCGTTATGACAGATCATTTTACAAAGTATGCCATTGCAGAGCCAACCCCCAACCAAAAAGCCACAACCGTTGCCAAGTGTCTCTGGGACAACTTCCTCGTACACTACGGCATTCCGGAAAGACTTCACAGTGACCAGGGCACTGACTTTGAGTCCAAGATCATCAAGGAACTCTGTGAAATGGTTGGCATACACAAAGTAAGAACTACGCCCTATCACCCGAGAGGCAACCCCGTGGAGCGGTTCAACAGAACACTACTCGACATGTTGGGAACTTTGTCAAACCAAGAAAAGCGCCATTGGAAAGAGTTTGTGAAACCACTCGTGCACGCCTACAACTGCACAAAGAATGACGCCACAGGATTTTCCCCATATGAACTCATGTTCGGCCGTCAACCCAGACTTCCAGTGGACCTAGCGTTTGGACTGCCACTGAATGGTGAAAATCTTAACTCCCATTCCCAATATGTCCAAAAGTTAAAATCTCACCTGGAAGAGGGTTACAAGCTGGCCGTTGAGAACTCCCAAAAACTAATGAATCGGAATAAACTCCGCTTTGACCTTCAAGTCACGCCATCTGAGCTGAGGCCTGGTGACAGAGTCCTAGTTAGGAATGTGCGCTTGAGAGGCAAGCATAAACTGGCTGATAAATGGGAGCCCGACGTGTACATTGTGGTCAAGAAAGCCGGCACTCTTCCCGTGTACACCATAAAACCGGAGGGCAAAGACAAGCCATTGAGAACGCTGCACAGAGACCTCCTCCTTCCTTGCGGGTACCTACCTTCTCAAGAAAAGCACTTGCCTGTGAAAGACACACCTGCAAAGAAAGGAAAATCTCTTACCTTACCTCCTCCAGATCCTGCTGAAGAGGAAGCAGATGATGATGATTCTGTCTCAGTTGTGCAAGTTCCTGCCAGCCTTGAACCTCTAAGATTTACGACAGTCATTGACCTGCCCACTGCCCTTCCGCCTGCTACTCACCTCAACCCCTCACCACAAGGCTTCACCACTCAGAATGATGGAAATCTTAGAGAGCCTGAGGATGAAGGGTCCCCCTCAGTTGAAGAGGAAATATTAGCTGTGGAAACAGTGGGAACCGGCCTTGACCCTGAACTTAATGACATTGAACCTGTACAATCAGAACCTGCTGAAGCCTCTAGTGTGGAAGGAAGTCCTCCACAACCAGAATCTCCAGAGCTTTCCAGCAGTCAACTGGAACCAGACTCACCATTGGAATCAGAACCAACAAGTCCTGTGCAACCTGTACGTCGATCAGGCCGCTCAAGAATCCCGCCAGAACGACTCCAGTATTCACAGCTCGGCCACCCACTATTGAAAAGCATCCAAAGCCTGTTTAATGGCCTGAGCTCAGTCTTTACTTTCGCTCTTCAAGAGGATGAGGGCGATGAGGTTCCTGTCAACCCCAGACATTCAGCTATTCGCTGCCAGCCTGGTCCATGTCCGAGGACGTACATTGGGATAGGGGGGGAAAGTGTAACCCATGTGAACTAGAGGCCAACTTCCTGCCATGGTTTTATTGTGACGAACCCGCCCTACACCTTTAAAGTCCCTGGCTCCTCCCCCTTCACTCTTGTTTGCTCCACTGAATGCTGTGATGGCTGCTCTCACTGTGGCGTCTGCATGGTCGGCTTACTGATGGAAAATCACCACTGAAACACAACCTTCATAAGAAATACCTGGATGAACATCTTCTCCTATAAACTAGATATCTCTCCACTCACCGGTGAGTCGTTTCACATTGTACTTCAATGTGTTTTATTAAGTATTTGGCGGATTTGTGGTGTACCAGACTCCATTGAAATTCCTGCAAAATTAAGCCACCATTAGCTGCGGAACACACAGGGTCAGTCTGACCATTTGCACTTTTATTTAAGTAATCCTTTTATTTTCTAATTTATAATCAAAGCCGAATTGTTAAATAAATAGTATTATAGTAAATTAATACTTCACTTTTTGTAGTTTTGATTGATTTTGACCATTTCTGTTACTTTTTGAAAAAAATGCCCATTCGGCTATGTGGTCTTGAATAGGCTTTGACCTACTGAATGAGATGATTTATTTGAAGAATCTATTTAAAACATGCATGTTTAATTTATGATATGACTTAGCTTTACAGCTAATGATGTTGATTTAAAAGTGCACTTTATTCCTTTTGATCTCTGAAAATATAGAATGAAGCTTCAATTTGATTCACCTTGATATGGATTTTTCTGCTATGATTTATAGCATTTATTTATAACTGTTTATTTAATTAACAATGACAAATTGTTTAAATGTGCTAAGGTGAATGTATTTTCTGTTTTAAAATATACTTAAGTTAATTCCTGTTTGACTGATTGTTGTTGGCCTTGTTTTATAGGTCAGGTTTTTATGTTAGTCCTGGATCACCTACCACTCTCGACCACTAGATGGGGAGCCACCACCCAACCACCGCTGCATCGCGGTAGGAATATTTGATCTTTTTGTTACCTCGGACACTCGGACCTAATACTTGGAATATACCCTGGGGACCTTTTCTGTTTTGTATTTTTCCCCCAATGCGAAAGAACTTTGCGAAACCCTTCGCTTTTGAACTTGGCGAAATCAAACAAACTGAACTGAACTCACCAAAGGAAATGAACCTTGAACTGAACTTTGACTACAAGTTTTGAAAGAAGAAAATATTGTCTTTGTTTTGTAATTGTATTTTGGTTGTTTGTTTATTGCCTATACCTGATTATTAATAACAACTAAATAATATATATCAATATAAATTGACTCCAAATATCTTTAATATATATAATAGCTTTAATATACATATACTAAAACGAAATCCTTGTGTCTGTGTCCAATTATTCACACACCTTGGCTCTACAGCCGAACCTATTTCTGTTGACCTTTTTTGCTTGCAGTCAGTTCCTGAGCCCTGTGTTATTGATTTGTTACATTAGCTTAGTTAGCCAAGTTAGCCTAGTTAGCCTATCAATCAGTTCCAAAGTGGTTCAAAGGAAGATTAAGGCTGTGTTGGAAATGTCACACTGTACTATCCACTACAACATCAATGAGTATATACTGTCTACTATATACTAATTGAGTAGTACGTTAGCATGAGTAGTACGTTAGCATAAGTACTATGATAGCATGAGTAGTACGTTAGCATGAGTCATATGTTAGCATGAGTAGTATGATAGCATGAGTAGTAGGTTAGAATGAGTCGTATGTTAGCATGAGTAGTACGTTAGCATGAGTAGTACGTTAGCATAAGTAGTACATTAGAATGAGTAGTACGTTAGCATGAGTAGTACCTTAGCATGAGTAGTACGTTAGCATGAGTACTATGTTAGCATGAGTAGTACGTTAGCATGAGTCGTATGTTAGCATGAGTAGTACGTTAGCATGAGTAGTACGTTAGCATAAGTACTATGTTAGCATGAGTAGTACGTTAGCATGAGTAGTATGTTAGCATGAGAAGTACGTTAGCATGAGTAGTACGTTAGCATGAGTAGTACGTTAGCATGAGTAGTACGTTAGCATGAGTAGTACGTTAGGATGAGTAGTACGTTAGGACGAGTAGTACATTAGCACGAGTAGTACGTTAGCACGAGTAGTACGTTAGCATGAGTAGTACGTTAGCATGAGTAGTACGTTAGCATGAGTCGTATGTTAGCATGAGTAGTACGTTAGCATGAGTAGTACATTAGCATAAGTACTATGTTAGCATGAGTAGTATGTTAGCATGAGTCGTATGTTAGCATGAGTAGTACGCTAGCATGAGTAGTACGTTAGCATGAGTAGTACGTTAGGATGAGTAGTATGTTAGGATGAGTAGTACGTTAGCATGAGTAGTACGTTAGCATGAGTAGTACGTTAGCACAAATACTATGTTAGCATGAGTAGTACGTTAGAATGAGTAGTACGTTAGCATGAGTAGTACGTTAGCATGAGTAGTACGTTAGGATGAGTAGTACGTTAGCATGAGTACTATGTTAGCATGAGTAGTACGCTAGGATGAGTAGTACGTTAGGATGAGTAGTACGTTAGCATGAGTAGTACGTTAGCATGAGTAGTACGTTAGCATGAGTAGTACGTTAGAATAAGTAGTACGTTAGAATGAGTAGTACGTTAGCATGAGTAGTACGTTAGGATGAGTAGTACGTTAGGATGAGTAGTATGTTAGCATGAGTAGTATGTTAGCATGAGTAGTACGTTAGCATGAGTAGTACGTTAACATGAGTAGTACGTGAGTATGAGTAGTACGTCAGCATGAGTGGTACGTTAGCATGAGTAGTACGTTAGGATGAGTAGTACGTTAGCATGAGTAGTACGTTAGCATGAGTAGTATGTTAGCATGAGTAGTATGTTAGCATGAGTAGTACGTTAGGATGAGTAGTATGTTAGCATGAGTAGTACGTCAGCATGAGTAGTACGTCAGCATGAGTAGTACGTCAGCATGAGTAGTACGTTAGCATGAGTAGTACATTAACATGAGTAGTACGTTAACATGAGTAGTACGTGAGTATGAGTAGTACGTCAGCATGAGTAGTACGTTAGCATGTGTAGTACGTTAGTATGAGTACTACGTTAACATGAGTAGTACGTTAGTATGAGTAGTACGTTAGCATGTGTAGTACGTTAGCATGAGTAGTACGTTGACATGTGTAGTACGTTAGTATGAGTACTACGTTAACATGAGTAGTACGTTAGTATGAGTAGTACGTTAGCATGTGTAGTACGTTAGCATGAGTAGTACGTTAGCATGTGTAGTACGTTAGTATGAGTACTACGTTAACATGAGTAGTACGTTAGTATGAATAGTACGTTAGCATGTGTAGTACGTTAGCATGAGTAGTACGTTGACATGTGTAGTACGTTAGCATGAATAGTACGTTAGGATGAGTAGTACGTTAGGATGAGTAGTACGTTAGCATGAGTAGTACGTTAGCATGAGTAGTACGTTAGCATAAATACTATGTTAGCATGAGTAGTACGTTAGAATGAATAGTACGTTAGCATGAGTAGTACGTTAGCATGAGTAGTACGTTAGGATGAGTAGTACGTTAGCATGAGTACTATGTTAGCATGGGTAGTACGCTAGGATGAGTAGTACGTTAGGATGAGTAGTACGTTAGCATGAGTAGTACGTTAGCATGAGTAGTACGTTAGAATAAGTAGTACATTAGAATGAGTAGTACGTTAGCATGAGTAGTACGTTAGGATGAGTAGTACGTTAGCATGAGTAGTATGTTAGCATGAGTAGTATGTTAGCATGAGTAGTACGTTAGTATGAGTAGTACGTTAGTATGAGTAGTACGTTAACATGAGTAGTACATTAGAATGAGTAGTACGTTAGCATGAGTAGTACGTTAGGATGAGTAGTACGTTAGCATGAGTAGTATGTTAGCATGAGTAGTATGTTAGCATGAGTAGTATGTTAGCATGAGTAGTACGTTAGGATGAGTAGTATGTTAGCATGAGTAGTACGTCAGCATGAGTAGTACGTCAGCATGAGTAGTACGTTAGCATGTGTAGTACGTTAGTATGAGTACTACGTTAACATGAGTAGTACGTTAGTATGAGTAGTACGTTAGCATGTGTAGTACGTTAGCATGAGTAGTACGTTGACATGTGTAGTACGTTAGTATGAGTACTACGTTAACAAGAGTAGTACGTTAGTATGAGTAGTACGTTAGCATGTGTAGTACGTTAGCATGAGTAGTATGTTAGCATGTGTAGTACGTTAGTATGAGTACTACGTTAACATGAGTAGTACGTTAGTATGAGTAGTACGTTAGCATGTGTAGTACGTTAGCATGAGTAGTACGTTGACATGTGTAGTACGTTAGTATGAGTAGTACGTTAGCATGTGTAGTACGTTAGCATGTGTAGTACGTTAGCATGTGTAGTACGTTAGCATGTGTAGTACGTTGACATTTCATAATCCAGTGTTTTTTAAACCTTTAATAACCCACAGCAGAATTCAGGCACTGAGTTCTGAAGATGAACAAAAAACCACATTTCAGGTTTTTCAGGTCTACTGCCATGGATGAGTATTTAATTACACTTTCTCTTCTGTACTACATCACTATTTGATGGCCAGTTTTACCAGTTTAACCAGACAATCTCTCACAGCCCAGTCATCACTGGTATAATCTCACAGATTCAGATAATGGTTCTGATTAAAGTTCACAGCGTGTCACAGTTTTCACAGTTTAGAGCAGAAATAAGAGAACAGCCACTACATACAGTAAATCACCAGGTGATATGTGATTACAGAGTCTCTCCTGGTCCTGGTCACACTGCCCTAAGCGGACCAGATACCATCGTACACTGATAACATTTGCCAAGGTCTCTTCTCAGAGACTCTGTCATTGTTATGCTTAGCGCTATCAGCAGCATTCAAACCCTGAGAGCAGAACAGCTACAGATTCATTGGGACACACACACGGAAACCTCTGAATCCCAGACAGGTCTGCCTCTAAAACCATTTGACCAAATAAACCCTGTGTCCACATCTGACCAGTAACCCTACACTGGACTCTGTGACATTCCATCAAAACCACCACAACACCTGGTGGACATATTTGGACTGATTTGTGGATATAAAGTGACAAAGAGCCCATTGTGTACCTGTCTGATGGCTGTGGAGACCAGCTCTGCATTGGCAAAGTAAAGTGGACTGGAACAGGACAAAACTGTCACTCCTGGAACTGGTTTAGCCTGTGAAAATAAACACAAACACTCCCAGTGATACTAAGTGAATAAAGTGTCTCACCACTAACAGCAGAGATGTTTAGCTACTCTGTAGAAAAAAGACACAAAGGAAACTCCATAACTTTTTAAATCATTTATCATGGTTTACCAAAGAGTCTCTAATAATATTGTTTTTTTCATTTCATTTATTATGCACTTTAACAATCTATCCTTCAAAAATATCATAGAAACTTTCTTAAAATCTCACTATCATTGAAACAATAATAAAACTATAATAAAAAACTCAAAGCTTACAGGACAGTAAATAATCATTAAATAAACACGTCAATAAATGACTTTTTTCAATTAAATCCACCACTATTTGGTCTCTTTTAATCTCTTTCTCTTTTTCTCGTGTGACAATTTCGTCAAAGCGAAGCGGCATCTTTAATGATTCCATCACGTGTGAGTAAAATTACCATAATTAAATGTAAAGATCAACTCATTTGTTTTCAGAAACTGCTGGAATTTCTCAAATCGAGCAGAGTTACGGTTAGTATGGTAAATAAGTTGTGCCGTACGTTTATTTCCTATATAGTGAGTAGTGTGTTTTACCTCCAGGTAAAGATCAGTGTCCTTGTAACAGTCGGTACCAGAAATACGTCCCAGAGCAGCAGCAGAGGAGCTGATAGATGATGACATCATTAATAACTTCATTATTAAAGTGGTCTGAGAAAAATCTGAGAAAATAACACTTTGTTTTGGATAAAAGGAGGGAAATATATTTATAAAAACAGATTCATGAATGAAAGAATGAGTGAAGACAATAATTATAAACAAGTGTATCCAAAGAAACCATCAGGAAACAATAACCTTTCTTTACATTCATTAACCTTACGATGGGACATTTGTTGGTTGATTGGATGTTACCAGCAGTGTTGGGGTCAATTACAATTGTATAATCAATTACAATTATGACATCATTAGTGAGGATGCCTCACTATTGAATTTCAATCCATTTCTACGTTTTTTAAACCTATTTGCTAATATTAATCTATTGCTATTGCTAGGTGAATGTTAAAGCTAGGTTAGTGCTAACGCAAGGCTAAGGATAACGCTAGGCTATTGCAATTGCTAAGCTAATGCAATTGCTAGGTTATTGTTAATGCTAGGTTAATGCAATTACTAGGCTTTAGATAACGTTAGGCTAATGCTAACACTAGGCTAATGCTAATGCAAGGCTAATGCAATTGCTAGGCTATTGTTAATGCTAGGTTAATGCTAATGCTAGGCTAATGCAATTGCTAAGCTACTGCTAACGCTAGACCTAGGCTAAGGCAAACATTAAGCTAATGTTAATACTAGGCTAATGCTATTGCTCAGCTAATGCTATTGCTAGGCAAATGGTAACGCTAGATGAATGTTAATGCTTGGCTAATGTTAACATTAATGCTAGGCTAATACAATTGCTAAGCTACTGCTAACGCTAGGCTCATCCTTGTGCTAGGCTAATGCTAGGCTAATGCAAACATTAAGCTAATGTTAATACTAGGCTAATGCTATTGCTCTGCTAATACTATTGCTAGGCTAATATTAAAGCTAGGCTAATGCTAATGCTAGGTGAATGTTAATGCTTGGCTAATGCTAACATTAATGCTAGGTTAATGCTAAGCTAATGCTATTACTAATGCTAGGCTAATGCTAACGCTAGGTTAATGTTAATGCTAGGCTGATGCTAATGCTAGGCTATTACTATTGCTAACACTAGGCTATTGCTAATGCTAACCTAATGTAGCGGCCAGCACCTGCATCCTCACTTGCATTTACTTCAGGAAATGCAAATATTCTAGTTATAATTGTAACTGGAAAGATGTGTTGCTGTTGTAATCATAATTGAATTGTAATTGAGTTCAGATAATTGACTTTGTAATTGTAATTGGCATGAAAATTACATAAAAACTGTCATTTATACTTCAATTAAACGCTAAACAGGGGAAACACATTATAGTTTTTTGGCTTACACATGTGTAGTTAATTATTTAAATATATTTAATATCAAGTTTACCTATCAGTTCTATTAAGGATCACCTAAAGCATTAAAAAATAATAATTGAGGGGTGAAAAGCTCTTTAAGCAAGCAAACAAACAAACAAACAAACACAAACAAACAAATAAACACACAAACAAACACAAACAAACAAATAAACACAAACAAACAAACAAACACAAACAAACAAACAAACCCAAACAAACAAACAAACAAATAAACACACAAACAAACCCAAATAGCAATATTTAAACTTCTGATGTCTCATAATTCCTTTAACAACTTGGTTAAAATGTTTTCATCAACAACAAAATAAATTTGCAAATCTATTGCTTCAATTTTGCAACAAAAAACTCCCACAATATTTTTAAATGTAAAAGTCCAAAAATAAATATTTATTTATTAAACATTTTGAAATGTGTGGTTTTGTGGATTTTATTTTTTATTTTATGTACAGTTTACAATACAATAAACGAGATAATTTCTTCAAAACAAAAGAATTATAGAAATTCTAACATTGAAAATATTGTTTTTGTGCTCTACTCTCAATCTGTTTTGAACTTCAGTGTCGAAAATTAATTCTCACAAGCGTGTTTTGATTTAGTTTGTTTAACAATCAGAGTAAATGCAGTAAAATGTGCTTTTGGTGATGTGCTGACTCACTGTTGAGTTCTATAGAGCAGTGTGAGGAGGGAGAAGACAACTGCTACAGCAAGACCTAGATCCAGGTTGAGGATGAGAGTGAAGATCAGTGATAACATCCACACTATCTGAAGGAAACACAGGGTCAGGGTCGTGTTGATGTGTTTATGACACGTAGACTATGAATCCCTCACCAGGTCTAATCTGTCAGACTTCCATAGACGACAAACGTCTTTAAACTGAGCCAGAATTCCCTGTAGATTCACCACAATGATCACAGCCAGCACTGCCTATAGGACACATTAAAACACATTTATTATTCACTATACCATTAGTATTGTAGCGCTTTATAAATAACAAACCAGATTACAAAAATACACAAAATGATTCCAAAAAAAGAAAAAGAGCACAAAAAGAAAAAAAATGATAATTTTCCTTCTTTTTTTCTTTTTTTTTTTCTTTTCTTTTTTAAATTTCTTTATACACAAAATACCTTTTCTTTATGTTTTTGTTTTTACTTTTTTATACAAAAAACACTTTTTTTTCTTACTTTTTTATTTACTTTTTATTTCTTTTATACAAACAAAACCAACACAAAAACACACAAAATGAGAGAAAAACATACAAAATAACAACAAAAGCACAAACCCTTTGTTCTTTTTTCTATTAGTGCTCATCAATCATGATTCTAAACACTGACAGAAATCAGATCATGTGATTCTCGCATCAGAAAATCATATTTTCTCGGCCCTGCAGTGATAAAAGATCCCTGTTTAAATGTTGCAGAGCAACGTGAAAATGTTAGAGCCATAAACACTTTACCTTTGGCAGCTGTTCAAACAGATGACCGATCTTCAACAAGATAGTCAGGATCATCAGAGCTGAGATCAGACCTGCCATCTGAAATATGAGATAGAAGCAAAATGAATAAACAGAAAGTAAAAAAAAAAACATTTAGGAAAGAAAAGCAAAAACAGAAAAAAAAACTATCAATTAATAAAAACATATGTTGCTTTTAGTAGTGATTGTGATCTATTATTATAGAAACAGACAAGGGGAGGAGTGAAGTGGTTGAAGGACATTAGGAAACTAGGTTTTTTATTTATTTTTTCCCCATATTTATTTGTTGTTTGACGCAAATTGGAGTTTGATCAATTTGATCCCAATCCTACAAAAACATTCTGAAAAACCCCAAACTAGAGGTTTGATCCAGATCAAAACCTACAGTGAATTATGTGATCTAATCTGATTACATAATGCGTTTTTTCTTTTGAAGAACCCATTTTTCAAGATTTGATCCGTTATCCAGAATCTGAGTTGACTGCTTTTTAAAAACCGGGTCCGAGAGCTGATCAGTGGAAAGGCGTACGATGTGGATAGAAAATGGTCTGGGGTTCTGATCCTACCTGTGACTTGACTCCAACACTGTCCTGGACCGAACTGCGAGAGAAGGAGCAGCTGACGGCGAAACATTGAAACATTCCCCCGATGGTGTTACACAGACCCAGAGCCAGGAGGTCCTGGAGCACAGACACACAGCCTGGAAGTCTACCAGTATGCACTAAAGTCTACCAGTATGCACTAAAGTCTACCAGTATGTACTAAAGTCTACCAGTATGCACTAAAGTCTACCAGTATGTACTAAAGTCTACAAGTATGCACTAAAGTCTACAAGTATGCACTAAAGTCTACCAGTATGTACTAAAGTCTACCAGTATGTACTAAAGTCTACCAGTATGCACTAAAGTCTACAAGTATGCACTAAAGTCTACCAGTATGTACTAAAGTCTACCAGTATGCACTAAAGTCTACAAGTATGCACTAAAGTCTACCAGTATGTACTAAAGTCTACCAGTATGTACTAAAGTCTACCAGTATGCACTAAAGTCTACAAGTATGCACTAAAGTCTACAAGTATGCACTAAAGTCTACCAGTATGCACTAAAGTCTACCAGTATGCACTAAAGTCTACAAGTATGCACTAAAGTCTACCAGTATGTACTAAAGTCTACCAGTATGTACTAAAGTCTACAAGTATGCACTAAAGTCTACAAGTATGCACTAAAGTCTACCAGTATGTACTAAAGTCTACAAGTATGCACTAAAGTCTACCAGTATGCACTAAAGTCTACCAGTATGCACTAAAGTCTACCAGTATGTACTAAAGTCTACAAGTATGCACTAAAGTCTACAAGTATGCACTAAAGTCTACAAGTATGTACTAAAGTCTACAAGTATGCACTAAAGTCTACAAGTATGCACTAAAGTCTACAAGTATGTACTAAAGTCTACAAGTATGTACTAAAGTCTACAAGTATGCACTGATACGTGCATGTTCATCTAGAACAGGGTTTTTGAACCTTGGCGTGGGAAATAAAATGGCGTTGCCTAAAATGTCTAGTAATAATAACATTTAAAAAAACTGAATAAAATTATATATTTAAAGCTAAGATAGACAATTTTCAATAGCATGATTTTGAATGTAGCCTCCCCAATGGCTCCGCCTTTACCCCCTCGCCCCTCCGTCTCACTCACATGCATGCTCACAGCTGCTGCAGAAGAGGAGCTCAGCTCATCACTTGTATTGTGTAGAAACGTCTCATTCAGCAGTAAATAAACAATAAACTTTATCATTATATGTGTTAAAAATGACTAAAAAGTGTTTTAACTCTGTCAGCGGTGACACTCTTTCAGTGTTAGATCGTGCATGTGAGGGGTCGAGAACGAGCAGAGAGACAGAGACACGTGATTGGTTAAAAAAATGGTTTGTTATTACAGGTTTACAGCTGCTACAGATGATGGATTTTCTTTGTTCCTTTTTCAGAGAACATAAAATCTTAATTTCTATCAGGACATTTACAATTTCAACCAAAAACTATTTAAAAAACATATTGTTTGTAAAAAAAAATTATAAAAAAATCTAATTAATACATTAATTATTTTTATTTACATATTTTGCACAATTAAAACAAATATCAAAGAGCTTAATAAAATACCTGGCTGGAGTCCACCTGGTAGCCATGTTTGTGGGCAAACACTGAGCCTAGAGCTGAGACGACGCTGAATCCAATCAACGCTGTCGACAGAGCAGGAATGAAGAGTTCTGTGGACTGAGAGAGAGACGGAAGCACTGGGAGAAAGAGACTGCAGAGGGTGGGAAAGAAAGAAGAACAGGTAGGTCTGTGGTTATTATGACATTAAAACTAACTGCTCAATTATTGTCAAATATCCAACTGAATTAAAGTAGAACATAATCTAAGAAAATGTATTTCTTTATAATATCTATATGACCTAACAAAACACATTATTATGAACTATATTAATTTTATTTCCTTTTAAAAAACAGGACTACTTTACAGTTTTAGAACCTGTGTTCCTCCATCTTGAAATCATGTGATTGATGATGTCACAAGGCCCCACTGCCTGTAAACATCCTATTGTTTTCTATTGGAGTGAAACATTCAGCCTGATTTATAGATTATTTAACTTGTGCTGCTTTTTGTTGCTGTAAATAATTAAGAAAAGTTAAAGATGTCGATATAAACCTCTTTTGTTTACATCATCAATCACATGGGTTTTTTTAGACAAAAAATTACTAATAAGGACATTTTAAATGTTTTAGGTCACATTTGTAAAAACAGTGGAGGTTTCCTTAAAGATTTGTTATCCTATCGTTACTTCTAACCTCAGAACAACGTCTACACATTCATGTGTTTCTGACCCTGTCCGCTATCCTTATTGTTATATCCTTGTTTGTTTTGTGTAAAAATGTCTAATAAAAGCATAAAAAACAAAGTAATGTGTTTTTTACTTTGTTTTTTATGTTTTTATTAGAGTAAAAAATACATTGATAGAATAACATGTTAGAGAACTAAAGATTTGGGTTTCGTAAGAAGAAATGTTGACTTCCATGACTACTGACCCACTGGGTATTTGTCCCACAGCCTGGACATTGTGCTCTGCAGCCAGATCCATGTGCACTGATAGACTGGTACCCACGATAATCTGGAGGAGGAAAAACCTTACACTGAATATTCACTTAATTATTCATTGTAGAAGAATACAAAAATGTTTCCAAAATGTCAGGAATCTCATATAAGGACATGATGCACACGCAAACCCTCACCCTAGTCCTCTCCTACCCCCTGCTGGGTGCCAGTCCATCACAGGTTAGGCCACAGATCAGTGAGAAGGATTATATGGAAGATGATAGTTTACCAGTGTGTTACAGTGGGGGTACACTGTAGCTCCTCCCACTCAATGTTCTTGAAGCAAAATATAATGCTTAGAGAAGTTTCCATCTTGCAAATATGACGTCATTTGGAGCCAGAGTCTGTGCAGTAGGGTCCAGTAGGAGGAGCCCTGGTAACACGCCCCACCCATCTAGCGTAATGACCTGATGACTTACACAGCCCAGCTACCAACTAATGATCAGATCATAGAGGTTAGTACTAAACCACCATTTATCTACTCTCTAATATCTAGTTTAGTGACGTCTCAGCTTTTCTTCACGACGTAACTGATTTTTACAAAGAGAGCTACGCAAGACCAACGGCTGTCAATCATCGTCATATATGATGTAAAATCACATTTTCAACTTCAAATAACTTATTTAAAACAAAGTTCATAGAAAAATGAGCTCGAGAACACAATGTATGGTGATAATAACTAATGATCACAGCAGAGTTTAGCTTTGGAAAAATATGATGTGACGAGTATTTTACCTTTACAGTTTGACCAACATCTGTTATCATTGAAGAGGCGGGGCTTATGACCTATACTGCAGCCCGTCCATTGTTTTTACAGTCTATGGTGTGTACTGGTGCATATGCTAGAGTGTTACTCACCAGTATGAGTTCCCATGGAATAGCCACTGGGAGTTTGTTCTTAAAGCGCTCGTTCAGCACTTTTCCTGTGATTAGCAGAACCATTGAAAGCGCAGACACTGAGAGAGTAGCAGGTACCGCTGTAGAGACGCCACAGAGGATGTCCTTTAGAGTCTGGAGGAGAAACACAAAAACACTGCTGGTGGTTCGCGGTGTGTTCATCATTCTACACTAGTGGGAGGTGTTTATTATGTCGTGGCAAAAAACAGGAGTTGATACATTATGTTGTTAAGTGTGTTAATAAAAAGCTATTAGAGAGTGTTTTATAGGTGTTCAGTAATATGTTTGTTCTAATAAAGCCTATAGTTCTTTATTAGTAGGAATAGATCTAATATGACCATAAACTTTATACATTAAAAACAAGAGTACTCAGAGAGTAAAACTAACCCGTCTCATAACGTCCATTCTTTTTTCATCTTTGACAGATATTGGAACCAATATGATTGATTAGATCACTGCCATGATCACACTTTAAAGCAGAGATGAGCATCGATCATTGTTTAGAATGAGGACCAAACTAAACATTAATACAGAAAACAACAAAGAGATCAAGTGTCTTTGCTGTTGTTTTGTATGTTTTTGTCAAATCTTTTGTTGTTTTTATGCTTTTCTGTCATTTCGTATATTTTTGTTGTCGTTTAATGTATTGTTGTTGTTTTCTGTGATTTTGGAGTCATTTTGCACATTTTAGTTATGGTTTTATGTAATTCTGTATATAGAGTCATTTTTGTAGTTGTTTTATATTATTTTTACTTTGCACCTACTTCATTAATATCTATATCTCATTAGCATTTTTAAGGCAAGGCAAGGCAAATTTATTTGTATAGCGCATTTCATACTCAAGGCAACTCAATGTGCTTTACATGATAAAACATTCAATTGTTTAAAATCATCAGTAAAATCAATTAAAATCATCAGTAAAATCAATTAAAATCATCAGTAAAATCATCATGACATCATCATCATGACCATAAATCTCTATCAATCATATGCAGTAGAGAAAAAAAGTTCCTTTAACTTTGATTTAAAAATGTTCACATGTGATGCTGACTTCAGCTCTGCTGCAGTTTGTTCCACTTCTTTGCAGCATAACTACTAAACACAGCATCACCATGGTTACTGTGAGCTCTGGGCTCCACTATCTGACCTGTGTCCATAGATCTCAGAGACCTGCTGGGTTCATACCTGACTAACATCTCACTGATGTATTCTGGACCAAACCCATTCACACATTTATAACCAGCAGCAGAACTTTACAGTCTCCTCTGAGGCTGACTGGGAGCCAGTGTAATGTGTTCTGACCTCTTTGTTCTGGTTCAGACCTGAGCTGCAGCGTTCTGAACCAGCTGTAGATGTTTGATGAAGACCATTACAATAGTCCAGTCTGCTGGAGATAAAAGCATGGACCAGTTTCTCCTGATCTTTCTGAGTCATTAAACCTTTCACTCTGGAGATGTTCTTTAGGTGGTAGAAGATGTTTTTGTGATAGATTTGATCTGATGCTGAATGTCAGATCTGAGTCAATCAGAACACCAAGGTTTTTGACTTGGTCTTTATCTTCTAAAGATCCAGACTCAGATACTTGCTGACAGCAGTCCTCTTTTCCTTGTTACCAAAGACAATCACCTCCATCTTGTCATGGTTTAGTTGAAGGAAGTTTTCACTCATCCAGCAGTTTACTTTTTGTAAACAGTCACACAACACCTCAATGGGACCATAGTCATCTGGGTTCAGTGATAGATATAGTTGTGTGTCATCTGCGTAGCTCTGATAATCAACCTTACAGTTGTGTAAAATGTGTCCTAAAGGAAGCATATAAAGGCTAAACAGAAGAGGTCCAAGAACAGATCCCTGAGGAACCCCACAGGACATTGGTAATCTGTCAGATTCAAAGTTTCCAATGCTTACAAAATAACTTTGATCCTCCAAGTAGAACTTAAACCATTACTTTAACATTTAGTCCAACCCATGTTTACAATCTGTGCAACAAAATTGTATGATCTACAGTGTCAAATGCAGACTTAGATCCAATAGAATGAGAAGAGATACTTTTCCTGAATCAGTGTTCAACCTTATGTCATTGATCACTTTGATCAGATCAGTTTCTGTGCTGTGATGAGAACCAAACTCTGACTGAAATTTGTCAAATATTTTGTTGAATGTTAAGAATTGACTCAGTTGGTTGAAGACCACCTTCTCAATGATCTTGGCCATGAATGGAAGGTTCTGATTGGTCTATAGTTAGCCAGTATAGAGACATCCAGTGTTCTCTTTATACAGAGGTTTCACAGCAGCTACTTTCAGGGATTTTGGTACGGTGCCTGATTGGAATGATCAGTTAATTATCTGACACTAATCAGTGATAAATGACTTTACAACAGTTTTAAAGAAGTTTGAGGGTTTTGTGTCAAGGCAACACGTTGATGGATTCAGCTGCTGAACAGTTTCCTCTATTGTTTTTGGGTTCACTGTAATAAACTCTAACATTGTAGTTGACTCCTCCCTCAGTGGTTGAAGCTGTTCAAGCTTTTTGTTATTTTGCTGGTTTGTTCTAATGTTTGATCTTATTGATTGTATTTTTTCATTGAAATATACAGAAAATTCAATGCATTTTCCAGCTGACAGTAATTCAGGGGCTATCTGATCTGGGGGGGTTGTGAGCTTTTCAATTACAGAAAACAACATGCGAGAGTTGTTGACATTTTTGGCAATCATTTCAGAAAAGTATTGCTGCCTTGCTTTGAACAAGGCATCATTGAATTTTCGCAGACTTATTTTGTATAGTTCGAGATGAATTTGGAGTTTTGTTGATCTCCATTTACGCTCAGCTCTTCTACAGTCAGATTTCAAATTCTGCATTATCTCAGTCCTCCTCCAAGGTGTTTTCTGTGTGTTTGGTTTTCTCTTAGTTTTGATTGGAGCCACCACATCTATGACATCACAGACTTTTCTATTATACTCATCCAAAAGATCATCAACTGTCTCAGCACTCAATGTTGGTGTCATTGCTATGGCTTCCATAAACTGTGCACTTGTGTTGTCATTTATGTACCTTTTCTTTAAACACACATAACTAGGGGGAACAGATGTTACAGTCTCTAGGTCAAAAAAGACACAGAAATGATCAGATAGAGCTAAGTCTCTTACATCAACAGCAGAGATATCAACACCTTTAGAGATAACCAGATCCAAAGTGTGACCTTGAGTGTGTGTCGGACCAGTCACATGTTGTGTAAGACCAAAAGTATCCATTAAAGCATACAGTTCTTTGGCAGTATTGTCCATGTTATTGTCTACATGAATATTTAAGTCACCTGTTATTATTAAAAAGTTGTATTCAGTGCATACAACTGACAGCAGTTCAGCAAACTCATCCATGAATTCTCCAGAATATTTTGGGGGTCTATAAACGACTAAAAACAGAACTCTTGAATCACCCTTCAGTAAGAATGACATATATTCAAAGGAGATAAAATCACCAAATATTATTTCTTTGCACTGAAATATTGATTTAAAAATGGCAGCAACTCCACCACCTTTCCTGTAAGTACGACACTTATTTAAATAAATAAAGTCTTGTGGTGAACTTTCATTGAGAATAGTATTACTGATACCATCATTCAACCATGTTTCATTAAGAAATAAAAAGTCCAAGTGATGTGTTAAAATAATATCATTAATTAGTAGTGACTTGTTAACAAGAGATCTAACATTAAGAAGAGCTAATTTTAAAGACTTTACTGGAGACACTGGTGGACTTTTTGGATGACATGTTATAGGAGTCACATTTTTATCTCTATTAAGCTTTTTGTTTTTCTTTAATTTAACAGTTTTACCTGTGTTACCTGTCACCACAGGAATTAAAGAAGCTGCATTAACTCCATAGGGCCCTGACTTTTTCTGGTTGTTCCTAAACATAGAGCTATTGCAGTCTAGACCCAGCACACATCAGACCTGTGTCGCTCTAAGATGAACACATCTGGCCTGAGGAGAAGAGTGATCCTGGGCCTGGTATCACTGAGGAGGGATGGGTGGTGCTGATTGGTTCTTTAGAGGAGATAAGATGGGACCATGGTGGGGTAAAGGGTGGGGTGTCAGTCTTGTACCAGCCAGAACCTGCTCGTTCATCTGGGCAGTTAAATCCAAGAAGGCAGGGGTAGGAGAGAAGCTGGATGAGGTGGAAGTAGGTGAATCTTGGGGTGAAGCAGGTGGGTCCTGAGATGTGGGGGTTGGGTTGACCTCTTCATTTTGGTGATTTTGATTTCTTGCTGGAAGCTCATGGACTCCATGTTCTTTCCTTGTTGTTTTGTTCTCTGATGGTACATGTTGTCCTCTGTCTTTATCAGAACTGATAGCAGTGTGACTGGTGAAGTAAAACAAGTTGGATGTGAAGAGTTTTACTCCAGCCTTGTTTAGACACAGTCCATCTGCTCTAAAAAGATGACCACGTTCCCAAAAAATAGGAACATTTTCTATAAAATTTAGTGAAAGGGCAGCACAAGCTGAAGACAAATATTTATTCAAAGAGTAAATCCTTGAGAATTTCAGATCTCCTTTGTGGACTGGAGGTATCTGGCCACTGATGAACACTTTAGGCTGTAAACAGCTCACAGTTTTTAGCAGATGGGTGAAATCCTGCTTTAACACCTCAGACTCCTCCTTGGCTAAATCATTTAACCCAAAATGAATCACAACATTTTTCAAATGTGGGTAATCTGCAACGATATGCAAGATTTTGTCAGCCAGGTCTGATACTGTGTCATTAGGTAAACAGATCACTTTCACGTTGCTGCTAAACATCTTCTGAGCATCTTTAACAGAAACGTCTCCCACTATCAGTGTGTGAGGTTGTTGCTTTGGCCTACCATGTCACTTTTGTTTTCCTGAAGCACTTTCAGTCTTCACAGTTCCAGAAGGTTGTGTGTTGACCTCATTAGAGCAGATCCTAGGTCATTCAGCAGTGGGGCGAATCGATTACCCAGTTCTACATGAAACTGGGTTTGTGACTTGGTGATACTCCTGCCTTTAGCAGATGTCCACTTTTGTGCCTGAGCAGACAAGGGAGTTGATGTTGAGGCTACAGTCTGAGAAGGGAGTGCAGGCCAGTCCGTCTCATTATTGATATCAGGGCGCTTTGCTCGGCCCGTTAGCCTTTGAAGTGGATATGACTTTTTCTTAGGCTTAGCTCCCAGAGTATTCCAGGGAGGACTCACACCTGTTGGCTTATCAACGGGAACATGATCCTCCCTAGGCCTGATAGCTTTGTTAGCACAGGCTGGTAGCGAGTTAGCTTTATCCACTGTCGTATCATTATCATATCCACAGTGTCCATTAACCTCAATGTTTACTTGTATTCCTCGCACTGTAGTCTCCAGTTCAGTAATCTTTTGGAGAAGACTGCTGTATTCTGTGGTGGAAAGAGCCATTCTTCTGCCAGTTAGCTTGCTACTTGTAGCTAGCTAGCTTGCTACTTAGCTTTCCAGTTGAGCCAGCAAATAAAAAAGCAGTTGATGATTACCTCAGAGCCAGAGTCAGATGGTAAAAGCCAAAATGAGTTTTAAATCTGCTTGAACCTGACATATACATGTTTCAAATGTTTGTTTTTTTAGCTTCTCCGTTCATAAACATCAGATTAATCATTATTTTTCTTCTTAATCTGTATTTGTGATTACGGTCCTGATCTACTTTTATTAATTGCTGACACGTGAGTGACTTACTGTATAAAGCTGTAGAACTTTTCAGAGGAACTATAGTCACCAATGTGTCTGTAAACGTCATAGATGACAGAAAAACTAATAAATAAACACGATTATTCCTCGTTGGTGGAGGTAATTAAAGTCTTAAACTGAGACGTATAGATGTACAGTATGTATGAAGCCTGTGGTTCACTGGAATAATTAGAGAAGAATCCAATATGTCAAACCCAGAGGATGGATTTACACATCAAAGGTTTGAACAGTGCATTTGAAGTTGGTGTCCAGTCGGCCTGAAGGCAACTGCACTCTGTGAAGAGCAGACAAGTCACTCTAACGCTGAAAAAAAAACCTTGATAGTGTTCAATGTTCCTTTGCTGTGAATTATTTCATATTTACAGCAGCTGTACTCTGAACTGTGTGTGTTTCAACTGACCCACGCTGAAGCCATCAGTCCAGTACGTCTCTGAGCTTCTATCCCAGTCATCAGTGGCAGCTGTTGAACTATGACATGTAGAGCTGCTGCTGTTGTGTAGCCTCGTATTACAGGATCAGACAACCAGCGACACACACCCCCTCCTCCCAGCAGGTACAGCAGCAGCTAACACACACACACACACACACACATCAAGGATAAAGTCCAAATGTTGAGATTAAAGTCGAAATTTTGAAAATAAACTCAAAATCCATAATTTTGAGAAAAGTCAGAGTATTAAAAACACATTCAGAACAGATTTAAACTGATTAATAAAGCAAAATAAAATGAATTTAAAAAAAGCCCACATTATTATATTAGAATAAAACATTTTGTAAATGACCAGTTGTAGATATCTCAGCCCCTCCAAATGTTCAGATTCAGAATACAGTTCAGCTACATAAATACAAAACTTCAATTAAAATCCAAAATATATACAGAGCTCAGTTTTCCCGTTCATATATCACATGACAGCAGTTATTTTTAATCTGAAATTATTGAAAGAACTCTCAATTTTTTCTAAAATCTGTCAAATTTTCTTCAAATTATTCCACAAAATTTCCCCAAAATCAGGGAAATTTAAATGAAGTTCCTGCAGGGACTGAAATACTCACATACTTTTTCATGTATTTATCATTTATACGTAAAAGTGCAAACCAGAGCACATTAACTCACTCAGTACCATTGACGAGATAACTCGTCATTTGCGTTTTTTCACGGGGATTACTAGAAACACCCTGGTGGAGGTCCCTCATCAATATCTAAGCTGTGGGGTGTTGTAGTGACCAATTGTGCCCTGAAGATGGCAGCAGTGCACCTATAGATGAGAGTTTAGCCACTGATGCTACCCACCAAAGGAGGAAGAAGCAGGAACGTGTGAGATTATGACGCTACAGAGTGATATTGTGACGCATCCATCAGCTCAAAGCTCCACATACTAACATAGAACATGTGTGGACCTGAGTGGATTATTGATAATGTTGCAATGGTGAGATAAAACCATCAACTATCTAAACGGGTCATCCCTGCGTGTCGGGATAGAGGGGGGGGGGGTACAAAATACCCCCAGCCTGTGAGCCAGATAGCAAAATAATAGGTGACATGTAGGAGGTAGCAGCACCTTTGGATGAGAGATCATCCATGCTCAGCAGAGCTCAGAGGGAGAGAGGAAAGGCGTTTATGAGACAGAAAATGGCGCTACGTACAGAGTTGACGTTCCCAGCAGGGCACACTGGACCAGAGCATGTGTGGAACTCATGGAATGTGTGGTGATGGTTAGATAAAACAATAAAAAAAAACGGGAAACACAGTGACCCACTGTATGTCCGGGAGGAAGAGGAAGTTACGTGTGTGCAGACTGATGGGAGAGAAAGTTGGAAGAATGCCAAAATACAGTAAGAAATACATTCAACTCTGACCCAGATAGATAAATAATAATAATTTTATCATCAAAAGCCTGGTCTCACTGTTTTTTTAATGTTTTAAATAAGGAAACAATGTTCAGATGTTAGAGTTGTCACGAAAGCAAAAAAAATAGCTTCAAAGTCACTGACAGGGTTTTTTTTTTTTTTTAGAAAAAGGCTTTTTTCTCAGCTTTTTGCTCTGAAACTGAAGATTTGTGTAAAACTTGCTCTATTCAACAGCTGATTACAAAAAAACAAAACGAGCCAGAAAGAAATTTGATGAAAGTAGAGACTTCAATCTTTTAGAATCTGGTGTCAGATTTCAGATAGTCATAGTAGAAAATATTCTGTGGGTGTTTAAAATCAGTCAAAATGATCAAAAACGACTGGCACTGAGGGGGTAGAAAATCTGATAATGGCTGGCACTGAATGAGTTAATGTTGAATTGGCCCACTTAAGGTCAAACAGGGCCGAATTCGGCCCCTGAACTAAGTTTGACACCCCTCTCTACACCATGTCCTTTTATAAATCTTACCAAACACGTAGGGGGCGGGTCTCCTTCATACATAAGTAATGCCTATGTGATATTTCTGCTTTTTCATCTGGAGTAAACATCTGTTTAGATACAAAAGGTGAGAACGTACCTGTATTAGGCCACAGAGGAAGGTTAGCTGTACGGCTACGCCCACTTTAGCTGCCTCCACCTCCAGCTGACTCTCATCACCACTGTTGCTAAGCAACTCCACGTTAGCCGTCACTGACCCCATTATGATGGCCAACACCGCAAAAGTACCTGCAACACACACACACACACACACACACACACACACACACACACACACACACACACGCACACACGCACGCACGCACGCACGCACGCACGCACGCACGCACGCACGCACGCACGCACGCACGCACACACACACACACACACACACACACACACACACACACACACACACGCACACACACGCACACACACGCACACACACACACACACACTCTTACAAAACCTTCAATTTTCCTCAAGTTATGACACAATATTTCCCTTAATTTATTAGAAATTGGTCACACAATCTAAGACATTTAAAGTGTAGATCCTGATATCTTTCACTTATTGCTTGGATATTGACAGTTTCTTACATATTTTGTATTTTATATATATTTAGAAGTGTAAACTATAATAAAAATAACAATAGTGTTAAAATTTCTCACTTTTCCAAATAAAATCTGTGGCCCTGTTGAGATCATATATTTGGCTCCTGAACTAAAAGGAGTTTGACGCTGTGCTGTAGAGGAACACATAGGGTGAGTTTACTGTAGTCACCAATGGAGATGTGTCTGGAAGTGCCAAAGATGAAGTAGATGATGAGAGGATAGAGAGAAGAGTACAGACCAAACACTGGAGGAACTCCCACTAACATGGCGTTGGCCATACCTGATAAAGAACAGATGGAGAATTAGTGCAATAAAAGCAACAAATTATAAATAAGTCACAATAAATCCTACAGAAATCTGTCTGTATTGATTGAGCTGTTGACACCAAAATACACAAAAGACAAAGTAAGTTGAAAGGCCGTTCTTTCCTTTTATTTTTTAAAAGTTGATATAGATCAATGTATTGTTTGATTAATGAATACATAGTTAAATGAAATGTTGATTAGTCATAACCTTTAAAAATAAATAGAAAATAACAGCTTTAAATGTATCAAAAGCAGCACGTATTGATGACGTCATGTGTATTTCTGGTTTCTTCAAAAAACAACGTCATGTCATGTTTTACGGCCTGTGACCGTTGAGTCAAACGACTTTTATTTTGAAGCCTGAGGCTGTTTCATTTGACGTCCAGGGGTGGACTGGCCATCTGGCATACTGAGCATCGTCCTGGTGGGCCATCGACCTGAAGTGACATGGTGGCCAAGAATGGTCCAAAAGTGGCAAAAACGTGCCAAGAAACGAGTGAAAAGTGACTAAAATGGGCTAAAAGCAGTCAAGAGTGGTCAAATAAAGAGGAACCAGGTGGTATTTAATGGTAAAGAGTAGTTTTAATGAGTAAAATGTGGAAAACAATAGTGAAAAAGTTCAAAATGTGAAACAAAAAGAGTCAAAATGTAGGAAAAAAGAAAACAATTGGTATTTATTGGGCAAAAATGAGCTTATTTGGATTAAAAAAATAAAGAAAGGACAAAAATGGGATAAAAGTGTCAAAAAGAACTTGCAACAATGCACTGACCATCCCAGCCTCTGATTGGCTGATCTGGTTAGATCTGTGACGATCAGCAGGTCTGGTCCTGGTCAGTAGATGATGGAGACTCTGATTCCAGGGGTCACAGTGGGGAACAGTCACTGCTGTGGTATCTGTCATTGTGTCCTTGGGCAAGGCACTTCACCCACATTGCCTAGTGTGTGAGTGTTGGAGGTGGTGGGAGGGGCCAATGGCGCACTGAGAGCATCGCTTCCATCAGTCTGCCCCAGGGCAGATGTGGCTACAATAGTAGCTTACCACCACTAAGTGTGGAGTGAAAGAATAATGTCTTAATTCTGTAAAGTGACTTTGAGTGTCTATGATAAAGCTCTATATAAAATATAATGAATTATTATTATTATTATTATCATTACAATCAACAAAAAATAGTCAGTTTGGTCTAAAAAATAATAGAAGGTGTTCCTGATGTACTTTACTGTGAGACCTGAGGACGTCCTACAATGTTCACCGTACCACAGATTGAGACCCAAACCTGGATCAATCTGGTCCTCACCCTGTGGGAGGTGCATAATCCCAACGCTGATCCCTGACATCACATCTCCAACAGCGTTTTTTCTGACTGAGTAACGAGGCAGCCATGACAGGACAGGACAGCGTTTGAGTATGCAGCGTTTGATCCTGGCTCCTGAACACCTGCTGGATTATACAGATTATTCTAGTGTTACATTTTACACATAAGGCACACATTACGCCAGTGTTTATCAAATGGGGTTATTTTGGTCATCTTCTGCTCTGCCTCAGCCTCTGTGGTCCTCCTTCACTGTCAGGTTTTAGTAGGAAAGATGAAACTGTAGACATTGTTCCTACTTCACAGCTCTTAAATGTTTTTAATGGTCCTTTGATGGTAAAACTGATCAATCTTTTACTTCTATCTGGCTCCTTCCAGCTTCTTTAAACATGTTGTAATAAATCCTATTCTTAAAAAGCCTAATCTTGATCCAGAGGAGCCTAGAAACTACTGACCCATATCTAAGCTTCCCTTCATGTCTAAAATCATGGAGAAAATGGTTGCTAAGCAGCGAACCTCATACATGGAACAACATGATTCTTATGATAAATATTCATCTGGTTTTAGATCAATCCACTGAAACTGATCTTGTGAAGGTCTCTAGAGACGTGATGATGTCACTGACACAGTTTTAGTTTGACTTGATTTAACATCTGCCTTTGATACAGTAGATTACAGTAAACTACTGATCTGTGATTATAAAAATCATTTCTATGCAGATGATATTCAGCTGCTTTTCAGAAAGTTTTTTGTTTAAATTGCTTTTATGATATTTTATGATCTTTTAAATTCTCTTGTGTTTTATTATCATTTTATGATGTTGCTGCTATTGTTTTAGTTTCACCTTTGGTTTACAGCACTTTGTGATTTTATCTGTGAAAAGTGCTATAGAAGTAAGATTTACTTACTTTATGTTGTTGACACAAAACTGAAAATGATTGTCTTTAATTTTTGTTGAAACATGTTTACATTATGAGTTTAAAGACACTTGATTGGAACATTGGAACATAATGTTTGTGTTTAATTACAGTAAGTGTGTTTATCCTCAACATTCCTGGAACTTCATTTTCCACACACGTCATCTTTTTTTTTTGTTGATAATACCACAATAATACCGTACCATGGTCTTAATACTGTGATATCAACCATGAGTTTTTGATATCGTTGCATCCCTAGTAACGAAGGGTTGGGGTAACAAACAACTTTTAATGACACATTATTCATGCTAATGACAGATGTTCATGTCATAATAATGTCAGCCTTATGTATAAAGTGTTACAGATTATTGTTGTACATGTGGCTATTCATGCTGATAAGTAGCAAACTCAATAAACTGATCCCACCATGTGACTCACCAACAGTGTGACTTCACCCTCTCCAGGAATGACGGGGGTGTTTTTTCGACCCTCTGTCCCAGGACGTCCAGCTGAGCTTCATCCAGCGTAACGGTGACGCTGAGGTACGACTGCCTGTGGTGGGGGACGCCATTCTGCTCTACGCTGTCCATGTGAAAACACTGTCAAAGGTCACTGATTATTATTATTACACACTGGGTGTTTGTTCTTAGACAGTTAACCTTTAATAGTTCATTTCTGTGAATAAAGCAAAGCCACTGACCTTTAACCTTTATCAGCTCCACGCCACGGCAGGACAAACAGTTGACGTGTGTGTCCTTATGAGGGAGGAGCTCTCTCACACACACACACACACACACACACACACACACACACACACACACACACACACACACACACACACAGCAGAGTGGGCTGGCCCTCACGTGTGAGCCGGGGAAGGTAGAGAACAGCCCTGAACCGTGGGTTTACAACCCTTTTCTCCTCCTCCATTCAGCCCCTCAATGCCTCCATTATCACAGCTCAGCTTTCAGGGACCGCTGTGTGTGTGTGTGTGTGTGTGTGTGTGTGTGTGTGTGTGTGTGTGTGTGTGTGTGTGTGTGTGTGTGTGTGTGTGTGTGAGATACTCACAGAAAAACAGTAGTAAAGAAGTTTCACACTGTACATCAGGGTTGGGGTCAATTATAATAATTCATTACAATTATGACAATTATAATTGTAATTGTAACTGGAAAGACATGTTTCTGTTCATTTTTCACTTTGTAATTCACATGGAAATTATATATAATAAATGTAATTTATAACTCAATTAAAGGCAAAACTAGGGCACTGTGTTATAGCTATATGGCTTACACACATAATGAAGTCAATTATTAAAATATGTTTCATAACAAGTTTACCTGTCACTACTATTATCTATAGTAAAAAGAAAAACTATGTAATCATAACCCTAAGAGGGGTACACAAATTGTCATGGGGGTACTAATACTAGCTAATGCTAAGCTAATGTTAATGTTGATGCAAGGCTAAAATTACTGCTCACAAATGCTAATGCTAGGCTAATGCTAGCTAATGCTAATATTAGGTAATGCTAAATCTATGTTAATGTTAATGCTAGCTGTTAACTAATGCTAGGTTAATGTTAATGTTAACTAATGCCAACAGTAATGCTAGGCTAATGCTAATGCAGTGTTCAATGAGGCAGGCCATCACCTGCATCCTCACTTGTATTTTCTTCAGGAAATGAAATATTGTAGTTTTGTCTGTATGGCTACATTGTTTATGACATATTGTGTTTATTAAGTGTGCAGGAATAGGGGTTCATGTTAAATGTCTGAAGGGGTACCGTACTGTGAGAGAACCACTGTTATAGGTCTATATATAGAGAACAAAGGATCACATGCCCACACCATAAATATTAATACCAATATATTCATTGATTATGAACATTATAATCAATAGATGAGAAACTAATTAGATGATAGATAATATTTATTAGTGTATTTTACAGCTGATTATAGACATGGTCACACTGACCTGTTAGCATTAGAGATGCTAACAGAAAGCTAACACAAGAGGAAGGTTACGTTTAATAAAGTTATTTATTAAAGGCTCACTAATTGTGATTAATTGTAATTGAACATTACTAATTGAGAACATAATTGTAATTGACTTTTAGGGAGAAATAATTGTAATTTTAATTGTAAAGTAATGTTAGAATTGCGTCATCATTGTAATTAACCATCAATTGCATGATTACAATTATAATTGACCATAATGCTGCTGTTATGTTACAAAGTAACATTTCTATTCAATAAACACAAGCCCTGACTAAATAATTAGACGTTATTTAACACTAGTTTGCTTCATATTCATCTATATTTTCTATCAGAGGAAGTTTGCTAGTAACTCAGTATTACATTAGAAAGCAATATAACATAATAATTAATGATTACTAACAACAACACTCTATAATAAATAATAAGTTCTTTCGTTTATTTTAATGTGCCTTTGAAATAAACCATGTACAATAAAATACTAAACACACACTGTAAACTTAATATGTACTTTATCTATAACTATGAGCAACAGAAAGTGTCTTTGTCTCATCAGTTAGAGCACAGGTGTCAAACTCAAGGTCCAGGGGCCAAAAATGGCCCTTTGAAACATCCAAATCGGCCTGCATTGGAAAGTAAAAATTGCTGACAAAACATGAATCATTGTGTAAATTACAAAATAATGTAGTTGTGAAAAATATCTCAGTTGGGGTACAAAGGGGTAAATTTACACAGGAACTTTTGAGAATAATAAAAATATAAACTATTTATGGCAATTATTTATTATTTATTGAAATGAAGCAGAAATTGGGAGACATTTTAAATCACTATCATATTCAAACATAAATATTGGCATCCATGCCAAATAATAGACTTTAAAAACAACAACATTTCAACAGATGTATTTGTAGTAGAACGGCAATTATTTAAGTAGAGTTTCATTCAATTTCTCACAAATTCAATGAAACTCAGTTTTCCCGTGTTTGTAGAACATCATGGAAGTCATTTTTACTCTCAAATAAGAAACCTCGCTCTCCTTCAGTTCTCATGCATGAGGTCAAAGGTCAAGAGGGATAAACTCACCATAGCTAACAGTGAGTCTGACACAGATCTGGGTTATTTTACCCGTTAGAGCGTTGACTGCTTGAGACTGAGTTAGCTGCTAAAGCTAATGCTGCTAAAGCTAATGCTGCTAAAGCTAATGCTGCTAAAGCTATTACTACTAAAGCTAATGCTGCTAAAGCTAATACTACTAAAGCTAATGCTGCTAAAGCTATTACTACTAAAGCTAATGCTGCTAAAGCTAATACTACTAAAGCTAATGCTGCTAAAGCTATTACTACTAAAGCTATTGCTGCTAAAGCTAATACTACTAAAGCTAACGCTGCGAAAGCTGATGCTGCTAAAGCTGATGCTGCTAAAGCTGATGCTGCTATAGTTAATGCTGCTAAAACTGATGCTGCTAAAGTTAATGCTGCTAAAGCTAATGCTGCTAAAACTGATGCTGCTAAAGCTAATGCTGTTAAAATTAATGCTGATAAAGCTAATGCTGCTAAAGCTAATGCTGTTAAAATTAATGCTGATAAAGCTAATGCTGCTAAAGCTGATGCTGTTAAAATTAATGCTGCTAAAGCTAATGCTGCTAAAGTTGATGCTGATAAAGTTGATGCTGCTAAAGCTGATGCTATTAAAATTAATGCTGCTAAAGTTGATGCTGATAAAGTTGATGCTGCTAAAGCTGATGCTGTTAAAATTAATGCTGCTAAAGCTAATGCTGCTAAAGCTGATGCTGTTAAAATTAATGCTGCTAAAGCTAATGCTGCTAAAGCTGATGCTGCTAAAGTCAATGCTGCTAAAGCTAATGCTGCTAAAACTGATGCTGCTAAAGTTAATGCTGCTAAAGCTGATGCTATTAAAATTAATGCTGCTAAAGCTAATGCTGCTAAAGTTAATGCTGCTAAAGCTAATGCTGCTAAAGACACTTTACAGTTGTTAAAACAATTACACAAATCCAAAAAGAAACAAACAATAATAAAGGTAAATACAGAAAGAATAGAAACAGAAGAAATCTGTCGCTTTGATTCTGGTTTTACTAAAGTGTTCAGATATGAGCATCATTACTGGGTAGAGTCTGAATTCCTCCCAGTGGAGACCCAGGTCGTCGGTGTTTTCATGCACCGGGGGTCACCTGAGTGGAAACAAGAGGACTGCCCTAGCTTCCATACTGCTCCATTAAAAGTGCTCGGATCAGCAGAAAGTGACATCAGCGTAAAACCCTGGTCCCTCCTCCAGTCTGAATATTTATAATATATATTTACAAAATGTCCCCAAATGTAATAAATATATCCACCACATGTAACATATTGCTTTGATATTGTCGCTGCCTTATATATTATATGACATACTTTAATAGAATTAATAAATGGAAATAAAAAGTAGCACTAATGTTGAAATGGTTTGATTCCCAACCTCTGCGGCCAACTTCAGATCAAACATGTCCGTGTTTGGCCCCTGAACTAACATGGGTTTGACACCCCTGAGTTACAGGAGATCAGTAGCGGATCTGTTTCAGAAGCAACAGGAGGTTTTTGGCTCGTTCTGCGCGACATCGAGGCGACTGATCCAGAGGAAGCTCAAAGAAGGAGAAGGTGAAGCTCCGAGAGAAGCTCAGGTCTGTGATTGGTCGAAGCGGGGGGAGGCGTGGTGGGCGAGGATGACCACGCTGAGGCAGCACTTTCCTCTTCGGCCGCAAACCTTTATCCGTGCACACTGCACATTAATAAATAACAATAAACGTGTTTGAATATCAACTAATATGTTATATATATATATAAAATATTAATACCTAAAAGATAGAATAAAGTTCCTGAGAGGAAACATGAATATTTAACATTTAAACTGATTTCAATAGATACGGCTATGTTCCAAATATCATACTAACGTACTACATGAGTATATACTGTCTACTCCCACTTTTTCTAACTTTTAAATCCAAGTTCACTCTTACGTCTGACGAGAACATTTTGCTCAGAATTCTATTTAAAAACATCTATAGATCATAATAATGGAATGAACGAAAGATAATATACATTATAAAGAATTTTATTTTGTAAATAAGTGAATGAAACAGTATTTAGTAACTCCTGAATAGATTTATTTCTATAGTTTTTATCATTTACAGTCATCTTGGAAAGAAATACTTTATTAAAGGGAGGATGTAAAAAAAGAGAGGGCAGTGTTTACACCAAGGTGAGGGGTTGGAGGGGGGTGGGGAAGTTAACAGGGAAGAGGGATACAAGATAGGATATGGAATGAGTGGGGAATAGTTGTTAGGTTTCAAGTGATGCGATGTGAAATTGTGGTTGTGTATATTGTGCAGTTTGGTGACCAGTGTGCGGTTTAGGAATAATAGTGGTGGCTGTGAACAGAGGAAGAGGTGAGTGGAAATTCCATAAAACAGGTATTTGGGAACAAGGTGTCTAAGGTTGAGCCCAGTATGAGTGTTATCCCACAGCCCAAGGCCAGTGCATACATGACAAATGTATTTCCAAGAACCGCCACTGCAAAACCCACGAGCCGTCCCCGGGCCCGAAGAAGCAGTCAGGCCAGCAGCGAGAGCGGGCAGCCTAAGGGCCCCCGGCGACCACCCCACGGCCAAGCAGCCCCCCGCACGCCCCCAAGGTCCCAAGCCGAGAGGCAGCCATCGCCCCCCCCATACACACCCGAGAAAGCCCCAAGGAGCCAAGGACCCAGCGCACCACGCCACCGATCCCACCCCCAACCCCCAGACCCCCCACCCCACCGACCCCCCCCCCCACACACACCCCCGCGCCCAACCCCCCGAGGGGAGGGCCCAGAGAACTCCCTGCCCGAGGCCCCAGCGGAGGAACCGAAGCCCACGCCCAGCAGACGACCAGAGCCGCGCCGAACGGGCAGCCGGCGGGCACCCGCCGGCGAGCCCAGAGCCAGCAGGGGCCCGACCCCAGGCCAGAAGGACCCGGAATGGATGCAGCACCAGGAGCAGCCCGCCCAGGGAGGACGACCACACCCCAAGCCGCATAAGGCACCAGGGGGCCGCTGGGAGTCCCCCCGCCGGCCCCCAGGCACCCCAACCTAGCCCCCCATGGCGCCCCAGATCACCCCCTGCTGATGCCGCCCGCGCCACGAGCTTCAGTTTTTTTTAAAGCCAGGGCCCCCCCCCAAGGGCCAAGCCAGACCGCCCCCGCCGGGATGTGGCCCCCTGTTCGGGCCCCGACACCCTGCCTCACGGGGCACTGCCCAAGCAGGGGCCGTACCAGTAGGTACGCAAGGGCGCGGCACGCGCCACCCGCCCCGAAAGACCCCCGCCACGACCGGCCCGGCCAGCAGGCCCAGCCCCCCCCGGCCCCAGGAGCACCCCCCGGGAACAGGACCCCCCAAGGGCAAGCCCCCGGGCCAAGCCCCCCGGGACGCGCCCCCCACCCCGGCCCAGGACCCGGCCACAGCCCAGCAGAACCGCACAGCCCCAGACGGCACAAGGCCAGCAGCCAGGGCCCGCCGCCCCCCCGGACGGCGCAAGCCACGGGGCAGCGCCCCCCGCCGGCCCGCGAGCAACCGGCGACCCCCACCGCGGGGACGGAGGCACCCCAACGGCACACATCAAGTAAGGGACAGCAGCCCCCAGCCAAAGATGCCCCGGACCCACCCACCAGTCCGCAGATGGCAGGACGTACCCACCAGGCGGCCGAAAGCAACCTCAACCACCGGAACAGCTAGCACCGCCCCCCCAGTAAACAGCATCATCCCGAGGCGCCAAACAACCCCGCCCCAACCCCGGTGAGGACACCAGCACCCCCCCAGCACACCCACCCCCCAAACCGGCGAGGCAGGCCGCCCCGGGCCCGCACACCGCGGGGCCCGCCCCCAAGGCCACCAGGAGACGAAACAAGCACCAAGCCACACCCAAGGGGGAGAGGCACCCCCGCGCCCCACCAGGCCGACACCGCCCGGAAAGACCCCGCAAGGAGAGACCCCGGCAAAGCCCCTCCGAGACCCACCGCCACGCCCGACCGCACCATCGTGATGTATTTTTACTCTATGCAGTGGCCCAGCCACCAACAGAGGGGCCAGGCCCCCACCGGAGAGGCCCAAATGTGTGTACCAACCACCACCCTGTTATGGTGCCTCTCCATTCCCCAATGGAGAGGCACTTCCCGATCCCCTGTGTGAATGTGTGTGTTTGGTGAATGTATGGGGTGTGATTAAAAGAAGGGGGATGGAGGGGAGCGGTGCTCCCCATCCAGCCTCTGTGGATTTATGTGTATGTGGTGTAATAGGCCGGAGGGTGTAAGTGATAATACACCCTCCGGGGGGTGGCATGTTGAGATGTGATTAAAATTGGAGGGATTAGTAGGGCAACTAGGGTGGGAGTGCCGCCCCCACGCCACTACATAGTAACACAGGTGGCGGCCCCCTCCACCCCCAGCCCCACCATCCAGCCCCCCAAGGGTTGGGTATGGGTGTGTGGTGCATTTTGTGAGTGAGCCAGACCAGCTGGGAGTGTGGTGAAGTGAACATGTAGGAGGCCTGTCCGGTGTGAGCCGGGCCCGTCCGCATGGCGGGCCACGCGAGAGGGTAGATGGCGCAGACGGGCAAGTGGCACTGTGGGCCCCGGAGCAGCACAGCCAGAGACCCCCCCCCACGGCACCCCCCAGACCGCGCCGGCCCCGCGGAGCACGGCGACAACCCCCACCCCCGGGCACAGCCAGGCACCAACCCCATCCCCCGGCGCCCCAGGGGGCGACCCCCGCCGCACGCCGGCCCGGAGCAACGCCACCCCGCCGCCACGATACCCCGGCGCCACGATACAACACTCTCCACAGGGAGGCGGCCCCGGCCCCCCCGACTAGAGAGGACGCCATCCACCGCCAAGCAGGGCCATCCCGCCAGCCACGGACCGGCAAGCCGGAGTACCGAAGCACCCCCAGCCCGGAACCGCCCCCCCACACCAACGGCGCCAATGGAGCCCCCCCCACCCCACGGAGGCGATCCCCGACGACCCACGCACCGGCACGAGACACCCCCCCGACGCCAGCCCACCCCGGACGACAGCGGGCCCGAGGCCACCAGCCCCGCCCCGCCCAAGGCTGCGCAGCGCCGCCACGAGCCGCGGCCGGTCCCCGGGCAGATGGCAGGAGAGCACTCCCCCGGAAACGTAGACCAAGGATCCGCCCCCGGGGCACCCCCGCCCCGGAATCGCGCCCACGGCGCCCGGTGCACCCAGCCAGCAGACCAGCCAATCCCGACAAGGATCCACCAGGCCAAGAACCACGCGCCGCGCCCCCGCACACCCACCCAATACGACCCCCGGGGAGACCCCATAGCACCCCCCACCCCACCCCTCTAGCCGTAACGGCCACACCCCGGCCATTGCGGTCAAACAAAAAGCCCCGGAGGGGGCCCCGCCTGGCTCGCCGCGCAAGCGACATCCCTGGCAAAGGCGCGCCCCAGGGAGCCAAGCCTAGGACCCGCAAGGGCCGACGGAGCAACCCACAGCCACACCCCGCCACCCAGCGACCCAGGAGGCAATCGCCGACCCCGGGCAGCAGCCACCCCCAAAGCCACCCCCACCCCGGATCCCCCCGGACCGGAGCCAAGGACCCCACCACCCCAGGCCCCCCAACGAGACCACCCCCCAGCCAACCCACCCGGCACGGCACCGCCCGTCCCCCAGGCGGGAGCCACAGCCCCCCACCAGCGCCCCAGGCCAACGGGAGCCCCCCAAACCCAACCCAACAGGATGGCGGGCGCAAGAGCAAAGGAGGAGGGGGGGGGGAGGACGAGACAGGGGGACAGGGAGCAAGGGGAAGGAGCGGCAGGGGAGCACGCAGGGCCCCAGCCCCAGAGACCAACCAGATGTGCACGCGAGGGGCAACAGCGCCAAATCAAACAGCCCCGGGACCTCGTGAACACCCAGAAGGAATGCACACCCGTGTCGAGGCAACAAGAGACCCCGGCAACCCACCCCAGCCACCCCGGCCAAGACCACCCCAGAGGCCCAAGGTGGCCCAAGCTTACAGTTGGGCTAGTGCGTTAGTAAAGAGTGGTGCTGGCAGTCGCTTGCAGGCTAGATCATCAGGGTTTTAAAAATTTAGATTTAATGCAATTAAAAAAGGAGTCCAACGCTCCTCAAAGCACGTTATTTTTTTTTGTTTTCTGAGAGCAGACATCTTTTCCATGGAAATAAATTCTGTGAGGAGATTTTGCCATTGGTTTATGTTTAAGGATTTTTTGTCTTTCCAATTTAGTAATATTGTTTTTTTTGCTATGGCTAGTGCCGCAAGGATTGATTGTGATTGGTTTGCTGGAAGTTGAAGCATTGTCAGGTCTCCAATCAAACAAAGATTTGGAGATAAAGGAATCCTGCAGTCCAAAATGGAGGACAGTTTTTCAGTGATTAGAATCCAAAAGTGTTGAACTGGGGAGCAAAGCCATAAGGCATGTAGATAGGAATCCGCTGTATTCTGGGTGCACTGAGAGCAGATGTCTGTTGCTAAGAAGCCCATTTTATGCATTTTCTGTTGGGTAGTGTGGGATCTGTGGAGGACCTTGTATTGAATTAGCTGAAGGTTTGTGTTTTTTGTCATCTTAAAAGTATTACAACAAATTTCTGTCCAGAAATCAGTGCTCGGGGTGATTGAGAGTTCGGCCTCCCACTTCGCGATTGGTAAGTAATTACAGTTAGTGTTCGAGAGCGCTCTGTATATTTTTGAGAGTTTTTTTGATTTTGTTGAGATTTTTTTCATATATATAGCCAGTTCTGGAGGTTGTAAAGTAGTTAAGTCTAGTGGAGTATTTTTCTTTATTGTCTCTGTTACTTGTAAGTACTGTAGAAAGTTACTTTTATTTATATCGAATGCTTGGGTTAGATTGTTATATGGCCTGATCTTGTCATTTTCAAAAAGGTCTTGGAGATGAGTGATTCCACTCTCTTCCCATGTCTTCAGATAGAGTGGTGTTTTTTTATTTTTAAAGTCAGGGTTGTGCCAGATTGGAGACAGTATACTAATTTTTAATTGGACATTTGTGATGTCCAGGGCTTTCCACCATGCAGTCAGTGTGGAGGCAATTAGTGGGTTTTTAAAGCAGTTGTGATGTTTGAGGGTCGCAGTGATAAAAGGGAGATCAGAGAGTTTAATGTGTTTGCAGTCTAACTGTTCTATTTCTAGCCAGGTGTTGTAGTATTCTTTTGGTTTTAGCCATTCTGTTAAATATAATATTTGGTTTGCTAAGTAATAATGCATGAAATTAGGGGCTTCTAAACCACCCTCGTCTTTGTTTTTTTGAAGGGTTGAAAGGCTTATTTTAGGTTTTTTATTTCTAGTATAGAATTTTGTAGTTGCAGAATCTAATCTTTGAAACCATTGTTTTGGTGGTTTCAGTGGTATCATTGAGAACAGGTAGTTTATTTTAGGTAAGATTTTCATTTTAACTGAAGCTATCCTGCCAAGTAGTGAGATGGGGAGATTGTTCCATCTCCGCAGATCTTCTGTGACTTTGTCCAACATCGGATCATGATTTAGTTTAATTAATTCATTTAAGTTTGGTGATATATTTAAGCCTAGATATTTAATTGTATTTGTGGTGGAGGGGTGTTGTGGATTTTGGTTTGCAGGATTCCATGAGTTTTTTGTCAAAGGGAGGATTGATGATTTTGTCCAGTTAATGGAATAGTCTGATAATTTAGAGAAGCTGTTTATTAGATTAAATACTTCCTCTAAAGAGGATTGCGGTTCTTCCAAATAGAGTAAGATGTCATCCGCGTAAAGATTAATTTTGTGTTCTGAGATGGATGAGTGGATTCCTTTAATAACAGAGTTCTGACGTACAGATGCTGCGAGAGGTTCAACGAATATTGCAAAAAGCAAAGGTGAGAGTGGACAGCCTTGTCTGGTTCCCCTCTGCAGTGTGAAGCTTTGGGATGTTATTTGGTTTGTGGTTACTGAGGCCTTAGGTTTATTGTACAGGGTGGAGATCCATTGTATGAATGATTCTCCGAAGCCAAATTTGCCAAGGACAGTTAGGAGGAATGACCAGTTTACTCTATCAAATGCTTTTTCTGCATCGAGTGATAAGATTATTTTTTTCTTTTTGTAAGATTATTTTTTTCTTTTTATAAGATTATTTTTTTCTTTTTGTAAGATTATTTTTTTCTTTTTATAAGATTATTTTTTCTTTTTAAGATTATTTTTTTCTTTTTTCATTTACAGTCATCTTCTGACCCTTATATGTTTATACGTATGTTCTAATTAAAATCATTTCTATCATTTTGTGTGTTTTTGTTGTTGTTTGTTTTTTCTTTTTATTATTCAGTCAAATTTTCTCTTATTTTGATTGTTATTGTTGTTGTTTAGTGTGTTGTTGGTAATATTTCAATTATTTTATCTCAATGTGTGTTTTTGGTTGTTTCTTATGTGGTTTTGTATGTTTCTGTTATTTTTGTGTATTTTTCTCTCATTTACTGTGTCTTTGTAGTCGTTTTGTGTGTTGCTGGTAATATTTGGTATGATTATCATTTTTAACTAAAAATTAACACAAAACCCTATATTTTTATGCTTTCATTTGTTAATTTTTCTCTCAAATATCAACATGTTCTCATTTGATCCATAAAACTCACGTAGACACATTTCATTCACACCCTCCATTGGTTGACTGACTAAACTTCCTGTTCACTTCAAAATAAGAGCCCTATTTACAAAAGAGTTTAACAAAAACTAATGGAAGATAAGAAGAGATGCTTTTACTTTGAAAAGGAGATTTTGATTTTTAGTTTGAAGCTGGTCCCAGCACCATTTTAGGTTCAGCTCCCAATGCATCATGGGAAGGTTGAGCATTAGTTTGATCTCATTGGCCACAGATTTCAGGCAGTAAAATGATAATCTGCTCTTGTTTGCACTTCCAGGTATAAATTACACATAAAATATATGACATCAATAATAATATAATAGCATTTCATAATCTTTAACTTAAATTATCTTCCATTTCTTGTTATTATGAACAATAGACATTTAATTTTGTAAAATATGTTAATGAAATTTGGAGGATTTTGAAAAAATTTAGTTTTTTTCATCAATTTGAGGTAAAAAATTGAAATAAAAATGACTAATCATGTAATATAACATGGGAAATTTGTAGATTTGTATTCATGTGTATTTGGATTGTATGAGATCAACTGAATTATTTTGTAATTTACACAATGATACATGTTTTCTGTCATTTGTGTGTTTTGGAATTTTTTGTTTACTTTTTGCCGACAATTTGTGTGTTTTGGGAGTTATTCTGTATATTATGTCGGGCTATATATTCCTCCAACTTCTTGAAATACAATTTTGAGGGATTAGTTTTTGTGACTGAATAAACTTGTGGCCCCCAGGCCCCCCGCTGTCTACGTCTGATCTAATGTGAACGCACTACAGACTCATTTTAACATCAGATTAGTATGAGGTGTACATTAGTATGACATTATGAACACAGCCATTGTTAATAATAATAATGTGATGATATTTGAATGAAACCTAATAATAATAATGATTCCCACCCTGTACGAGTGGCTGCTGCTGCTGCTGCTCTCATACCTGTGATGGGGCTCTGAGGGGCACCCACAGATGGAGATTGGGCATCGGAGCTAAAACTAGTGGTTGAAGCGTCGTCATCTTGGTGGACTGTGCAGTGATTAGGAGTGGACGGAGTGGGCTGAGGAGCAGGGGGGGGTCGTAGAGGAGGGGCTGGAGGAATGGAGGCAAAGGAAGAGGCAGATAGAGCCGGACCGCCCCACGGTGTCAGAGCGCTGTTGGAGAGGAGGACGGGAGGGGGTCCAGGATGAGGGGGTCTGGGTTTTCTACGTGTGGCGTTTTGACGCCTCTGAGATGCTGGTGAGGAATAAGAAGCCTTGGCTGTAAAAGGATAAATGAACAAATACAATAAAACAGAGGTTCTTAAACTTTTAAAGCTAATTATGCCCAACGACTACATTTTATTCAGAATTCTATAAAAAACACCTATAGAGAAAAATGATGAATGAATGAATGATAATATACATGTTCAAGTGGAAAAAACACAGTATTTAGTGCCTCCTGAATACATTTATTTATATATTTTTATCATTTCTGTTCATCTTCTGACCTTTATATTTTCAGTTCATGTTCTAATCAAGATCCTTTCTATCATCATGTTGTGTATTTTGTCTGATCTTTATATTATTCAGTATATTTTTCTCTTATTTTGTTGGTATTATTTAAACCATAAAGTGTGTGTGTGTTTGGTGTCATTTCTTATGTTGTAAGTTTCTCTGTTATTTTTGTATATTTTTCTCTCGTTTAGTCTGTATTTGTTGTCGTTTTGTGTTGCAAGTTATAACTTTTAACAAAAAATAAACATTATAAAACCCCATATTTGTAATGCTTTCATTAGTTAATTTTCCACACTAACAAAATCACACATGAAAGTATTTAATATTACAACTTATGCTATTTCAGTTCATAAAATCATTCAAACAGTTAACACTGGTTTTACACTGTTATCTACACGATGCCGACCTGTTGTTGTTTTACCAGATAAAGCGACTGAAGGCAACCGTTGAGGAGACATCACCAACCTGAGAGAAAACATACATATGTCAACACAGATGAATTTTGATTTGATTGAAACATGTAATAATAATCATTTCTTACCCTTTAACAGATTCTGTTTAATCACAGAGAACGTTGGTCAAACTTTGCCATGTTTGACGTTTGTAATTTTCTGTCTGTGAGGAAGTCTGTTGATTTCTAAATCATTAAAACATTTTAGCACATTTTTATATAAAACACATCTGATCTGACCAGTTTTTGCAAAAAAAAAAAAGGTAAGATTTTTCAAGGTGATGACATTCATTAGAACGACAAAGAGTTATATTAAAAAAACACTAATAATAATTATACAGAAAAAAGGAGCAAAACTACACAAAGAAAATGTGTAAATGAAAGCTAATGAATACAAATAAAGTATATATACATATGTTTATATGTTCATGACAGGCCAGCTGTGGTGAAAACATCAATACAACAAAAAATGTGTGAGATATTGTCAGAAAAGCAGTAAAATCCACTTTCCATGATCTTTAATATCAGTGCTAATTAATAACTTTAAAAACCTTTGGAGGACTGACAAGTTCATACTTTGTTGGGCCAGAGTAAAGCTAGACATTATCACGTACTGTATGTGGGTGGTCATAAATGTTTTGAATGATAAATGTTATTAAATATACTTTTAACTAAAACAGTAAAACGTTATTCTGTTGGAATATTAAATGTTGAGATGTGTGTGTGTGTACAGGTGTTACATTTTGATTTGAAGTGAGGACATAATTAAAGATGATTTCTGAATGAAAATATCTGTGTTGTCGTTTATTTGAAAGAATTAAAAGTGCTTTTAGTGTGTGTGTGTAGTGTGTACCTCTGATGAAGGTTTCTGTAGTAGTACATACTATACATACTATCCACTCTCCTGGGGTGAGGAAGTCATTTCACACAAAAACACAGGCTGTCGTTCTTTATCACTGCAGACGGTGATGATTTCTCCAGATGTTGATCCCAGATGTTATATTTCCTGCATCATGTGATAGAAAAAAGCAGCTCTGGAACAGCAACACACATTTATCACCCAAGTCATGCTCGTCCTGATGTTCTGTCTCTGCAGAGCAACAAGTATTCTTGATTATGCTGGTAATTTAACACCTGGATCTTCTTTTATCATCGTGCTTCGTCCTGTCCTCATGTGAAAAAACACAAGTGTTTAGAAAAAATGCAGCGGAAACAAGATGCTGACACACTGACACACACACACGCACACGCGCGCACGCGCACGCGCACGCGCACGCACGCACGCACGCACACACACACACACACACACACACACACACACACACACACACACACACACACACACACACACACACACACACACACACACACACACACACACACACACACACACACACACACACAGTAACATGAGAGAAAGTCAAATATTAAAATATTCATAGGCTGCAGCACAGACAGACCCTTCATGGGTTCTGAACAAACACAACGACTCAGCGTTTGTGTTACTGTTGTTCTTTTTATTCAAAGAACAAATTAAACTAAAAAGAGATTTTGATGATTTTCTCTAAAGAAAACAAGAATCAACGTAATATGAAGTTGAATTAAAAACATACACTTTGATGATTAAAACAATGATATTTGAAGAAGAGAATTACATCTAGAGACAAAATGAGAAATGTTTAATTAAAATCACATGTAATTAAAGGGAACCTGCACTGTTTTTACAAGTTTGGCTAAAAAGCTTTCAAATGTAGTAAAGTAACGTTATTGATCATTACAGCTCAAAGGCAACACAGAATACCTGAAAAATAGTGAAATACATACATAAAATACAATACAATAATAGAGGCTATATATATATATACATATTTAATCATTAATAGAAAAAATAATATAAAAAGTATAAATAATACAGATATATATTCTTATCCTCTAATGTGCAGCTCCTATCTTTGCAATGAAGTCCATATTGAGTTTACTTCTTTTTTTTTTAAGGTCAACACTACAAGAAGTGTAATCTTTTATAGACAACAATGCATGTTTGTTATTGCACAGATCAACCAGGCCACAACCCCACACGCCCACCGAGCGCGACCCAAGGGGAGGCCCCGGCACAGGTGAGGCACCACAGCGGAATCTCTCTCGACGCCACACAAATTCGCCCCAAGTGACCCCCGGAGGGAGCTCGACCCGGCCCACCACGCCAGCAACATCCCCGACGTAGATGCGACCCAGGGAACAAAGCCAAATGCCCAGACGAGCCGACAGAGCAACCCCCAGCAACCCCCAGCAACCCCCCGCCACCCAGGACACAAGCACCGCCCCCGAAGAATGGTTACCCCCATCCTGGACCTCCACTGGTTATTAATCAGGATTCTGATCAAAAGAGCAAAATGTGGCAGATTCTCTGATATCTGGAGATTATTTTATTATTATATGAAAGAGGAGGATGTAAAAGAACCAAATAATGAGTGATTTAAAGACATTTTCTGTTCACTTCTCCTTACGTCACGTTTTTAACTTTCAAATTGGGGGAAAATGTATCAGTTTTTATTGGTTTTAGAAGTGTAAATTTGTTTATGCAACATACATGTTCTCACTCATTCACGCACTTAAGGGATTCAATGCTGTACAGTCACTGTGTTTCATAGCACTTCAAACATTTGTATATTATGTACATTATGTTATGAATTGTATTTTGCTCTGCCCCGCCCAAAAACACAAAAAAACATTTTTAAATTGGTCCATTTTATATTAAGTCAAAATGTCAGGAAAACACTGATAAATGACTAAATTCTTGGTGCAGACACACAATGAGACGGAATAGTTGGTTTTTTTAATGCTAAAACAAACATATTCTTTTTGAGTTTCAAACACACGTTATATATTTACCGTTCACTAAAAGGTTAACCATTTACATCAGTTTTATACTGTAGCATTCAGTTATTTTATATATATTTACCCTACACGACACGTGACCTTTCAAAGTTAACGTGAAGCATCTCTTCTAATATATTTGTTTTCTCAAAAACATTCGTTTTTACCTAAATGTCATAATTTACATATGATTAAATGTATTTTTCCCAATGGATTGTGTCGCCACAGCGTGTTTCATACAGACCTGACATTGTAGTGGATGCAGGCTCTGATCTACTGTGTGACATTTAAAATGACGGCACTGGATATTCTACATGGTGTCAGTCTCACACTTATACATGTACATGTGACAAATACACAGGTGCAGAAAATACTGTATGCTAATGTATGTGCAGAGCTCCATACCATTACCACCATCTATTAAACATATATACATTTATCTCAATATATATCTCAATATGTCAAAGATGCTTTAAAAAACACATCCATGTGGTGACAAAACTATCAAATTGCAATGAAATTATAAATAATATTCATTTTTAGATTTGCAAAATAAAATAATTTTCAGGTTGACATAAAGAACATTCTGTACATGTGTATAATTATTGGTTTATTTTACTCTCTAAGGCAGTGGTTCTAAACTTCTGTCTGACTATAACACAATATTATGAAAAAACAACTATGATGAAATGAATGAGTTATGACACAGTTTAAAGAATTTAACTGAAACAGTATTTAGTGCCTCCTTAATAGATATATTTCTATAGTTCAGAAACATTTCATTCATTTAAAAATGATCAGAAAATATGTTTCTTTTATTCACAACAAACAGTACTACTGCCCAATAAAGAATGTTCCTGTAATTTAGTGAAACAGGATTATTGTTTTATCAAACTTCAGACAATAGCAGACATTAATTAGCTTTGACAAAGGACACCACTTTTACTTACTATTGAAGTAATCACATAAGTTGCATGGTATCTATATCTATAAAAGCAAGTCATATATGTCTGTGTGCGTCTGTTCCTCAAATATCTCTGCAAATCAGGCTCAGACAGAGCTGAGACTTTCAACATGGCTGCTGCTTGGTTCAAGGGTGTGTTTGGACTGCAATAATACCATTCATAAATGATTTCATAAAATTGTCTTAAATGCAGCACAAAGGGCTTTTAAAAAACAACTAAAGTGGGTCTAATATCCTTAAAAAAAAAAAAAAAACGTAAAAATTGACCAGCAGGTGTCCTCAGTGAGCAACGTCTGTAACTAAGTTGACTAATAATAATAATAAAAAAAATCTCTCTCTCTGTGGCTCCTGGTGTCGACACGGAGCTGAAACAACGCGTCTACAGACTGATACATGACAGGATTCACCAGTCATGGAGCTCCACAAATTATTGACCTTGTGGATAATTTTTTCGTGCCTCGTTGGTCAAAGCTGGACTGAAAAGCCCAGTTCACCCACGGCAGACGGTCAGATTGTTGGAAATGGGGTTTCAGATTTGTGCCGCTTTGACAAACCGCTATGCAAAGACGAAAAGGCCATCATCAGCTACGAGGCTATCCGTAGCATCCACAAGCAGATGGACGATGACCCAAATGGCAACGTGGACGTGGTGGAAACAGACGCCTTTCTGAGAGAAGATCTGAACTACCTGGACCCTAAAGCAAAGCACAACAGCTTCCATGGACGTGACCAGTTTTTAAGTGGAACACATGGACGCGCTCTGAAGTGTATGATTGGACCGTGGCCGAGGTGGTGGAATGGCTCATTATGTATGTGGAACTACCCCAATATGTAGAGGCCAAGCCAAGGCTTGCTGTGAAGAACACCACTCTGACGCTCGACACTCTGAAGATTTTGGATCGCAGTGTGCAAAAGTTGCAGCTCAAGTCTTTGGACACTGTCCTCTTTGGAGCTCCCCTGATGAACAGACACAACCACCTGAAAGACTTCATGATGGTCGTATCTATAGTGATTGGCATGGGGGTCTCCTGGTTGGCCTACATTCAAAACCACTACTCCAAGGACCACATGAAGAAGATGATGAAAGACTTGGAGGGCCTGCAGAGAGCTGAGCAGAGCCTGCATGACCTACAACAGAAGCTGCAGATTGTCCAGGAGGAGCACCGTACGGTGGAAGTGGAGCAGAAGCTGTGGGATGAGATCAATGCAGCAAAGCAAGAAGCCTATTGGTTGAGAGAGCTGATCGAGGGAACAGAGAATCAGAATCAGAATCAGAAATGTTTTATTTGCCATGTACAGTTTTAAGGACAGTACAAGGAATTTGACTTGGTGGTTGGTGCACAAAACAAGCAACAAAAAGAAATAAAAGAAATAAAAACAAAACAACAAAGAACAACCCAGCAACAATAATAATAATAATAATAATAATGATAAATATAAAGGATGAGGGATAAATAAAGGATAGATAGAGAATGAAGGATAAATAGGATAAATATAAATATAAATATATATATACAGTGCAGCAGGTATCAAGCTGGTGATCGGGTGGGGGGGGGGGGGGGGGGGGGGGTTCAGTGGGTGACTTGGGGTGTGTTCATGTGGATGGTGGCAGAGGGAAAGAAGCTGTTTTTGTGTCTGGAGGTTCTGGTCCTGATGGACCGAAACCTCCTACCAGAAGGGAGAGATTGAAACAGTTTATGACCGGGGTGGGATAAACAAACTGAGTCGCCAAAAGTATGCAGAGGAAGAGCTCAACCAGGTGCCCATGGCGTTGAAGAAAGCAGAAAAGGACATGGAGTCATGGAGTGCGTGGTCACCTTCTGAATCTCTTCTAAAGTGGCTACAGCGCACCCATGAGGTGGAGGTGAAGTACTACAACATCAAGAAACAAAATGCTGAGCGGCAGCTTCTGGTGGCCAATGAGGGGGCAGAGAAGATAAGTAGTGTAGCTCACACCCTCCTTAGATGATGTTGACCAGAAAATATTAGCAACCAAACAAGCATTCGGCGAAGTGACCGCTGCTCTGCGGGAGCAGCTACATCGCTGGCAGCAAATCGAGTTCCTCACAGGATTCACCATCATCAACAATCCGGGCCTCCCCTCCCTCGCCTCAACACTCAACCTCAACCCAAGCTTCATGGGCGGCCAAGCCACCCCGCAGCACTTCATCCTGACCAATGATATCGTGTCTGGAACTCTGCAATGTAAGAGTTCATCTGAATCTCTTGGCCAGTCGTGATTAGCAAACAAGTCCCTAAAAACTCCCCAAAGTCCCCAAAAACTTTGGACATTTTATTACCATGGCACATTTATCTGAGATCTGCAATGTCTGAATGAGTGTCGTTTTACATTTATACAATATGAACTCACATAATACACGTCTTAATGACATGTTTTTGTGCTGAAGTAAAAAAAGTACAGCTCCGTACTGCAGGACTGGAGGACCACACAGATGTCTCGGGTCACAGCGGAGACTCTGGGAATGTGGTTGTTTTTCATTCTTTTTGAAGGACCCAGACCCTGGGCAGGATGCACCAAACTGGGACACCTGATGAGGCTGAGTCATCACCTCAGTCAGACTGATCCACAGAGTGCTGGAGGAAGCTGTGCTGCTCTGTCACACCATCAGAGAACCTTTGTCCTGCTGTGGGGGACTGGCAGGAGGGGGGAGGTCAACTGGTGGTTCATTTTTAATATTTGTTGTTTTTTACTTGTGAGTCAGTAATCTGACTTTTCTTTAAGAAGTGAATAAAGGTTTTTTTTAATTTGTAGTTCAAGCCAGTGTTTCTCAACTGGGCGTACCCCTAGGGGTACGTGATGGTACTACAGAGAGAGAGAGAGAGGAAATGAACAAATAAAGAGTCAGTTATTATTATTTAACTTTATTTAAGCAGATAAAAGCCTCATTGAGATTAGAAATCTCTTTTTCCACAGGGACCTAGCATGGCAGCAGCAGACACAGTTACAACAATAATAAATACATTTATACATCAGTTCATCAACAACCAGCAGTTCTGCAGACACCAGCTCTAAACATGAAGTCGTCAGAATTAAAAACAGTCCCATTGTCCAACACTAGCTCTTTCCTGGTCCATTAACAAAGACTCAACAGTGACCAGATCTGTTAGTTTCATATCAATCTAGAAACTGTTCTATGAAGAGGGGGCGACATACTTAAAGACCATCTTACCCAGTTCTGTTCTGACTCTGGGAACAACCATTTTAATAATCCTGAGACTGTAGTCCATGACGGTTACTGGACCTGATCAAATAAGAAGAACAGATTTATGGATAAACAGCAGCCAGTGTGAGAGTCTACGTACAGACAGGGATGGTTTGCAGCAGCATACAGTAGATAGTGATGGACACTGTATCCACAACCAGTAGGAAAACATAGAGCAGTGATACAGTCCAACTTCTTTAAGTGTTTTAGGAGCATTCATAAATAAATCACCATAGTCCAGTAAAGGTAAGAAAGTAGTGGAGAATAAATCATCTGACGTAAAAAACAGGACTTGTTTCTAAAGAAAAATCCCAATTTAAGTTTATACTGTCAATGTGCTCCTTAAATAATACATTGTTGTCAATGGTGATACTCAAATACTTATAGGAGGTCATCGTTATGCACAGTAGATAAGAGTGTCATCAGCATACTAGTGATACATACCATTAGATATATCCTGACACAGAGTAATAACATAGATTAGAGGTTGACCGATATATCGGGCCATATATGGACTCTTTTCACAATTGGCCATCGGACAAAAAATAAATAAAATAATAATATATGCTGTATATATATATATATATAATTTTGACCAACACTTTATTATAGGGAGGATATAAATAACAGGGAGGAGAGACTCAGGGTAGGAAATGGAAAGGATCAGGAAGAGTTGATCAGTTTAAAGTGAGGGTGACGTGATGTGTATATGGTGACCTGTGTGAAGCTTAGGTATAATGGTGGAGGCAGTGGTAAAACCTAAAACAGGTGTTTAGTTTAAACTCACTACTTACATATTGTATATTGTAGTCGTGCTTTACTGCTACTTACCCGTCCTGTACTTTTTGTTTTACTTGGTTGTGTACAGGTATATTTAAAGTTCAATAAATGTAAAGAGTTCTATTGGTGTATTTTATTTCATTTCTTATATATACATTTATATCATATGAGTGTTTCAATCATCTTTCATAATGAATGTGCTTTAAAAAAATGTATATTCCTCAAATATTGGCCAAATTTTATTTATTTATGTATTTTTTTTTTTTTTAAATCGGTATCGGCGTTTGAAAACCGCTAACACAGACAGTGAACAACAATGGTCCTAATGCTAAGCCTTGGGGAACACCCTTAGAAACAAGAGCTGAAGAACCCAGTGGTGTAAACACATTGAGTTCTGGCTGTCAAATAGTTCTAGAACCATCCAACAAGCCGATATCAAAGAGCATATTCAGATGTGTGCCATGATTAGAGTTTAGATTGGGCCCAAAAACTCCAACCCGACCTGACCCGGGCCCGCGGGCATGAAGCCTGACCCGCCCTGATCCCGATCCATTAACTTAAATTGTAGGCCCGACGTGAATTATAATTTTATTGAACGTATTTCAGCCGGTAGATTATTAGCGCGGGGGGAGAGGGGGGGGGGCACACACTCACCACAGCCAAAAGTTATTTTAATAACGTGACTCCAGACGTTATCACAGTTTTACAGGCTTTAACGGAGGTCGTAGTAACACGCCAAAAATAAACAAACACACAAAGAAGCGTCTTACACCGTCATACACTCACACACTCTTTACCCACTTACACCCGCCCTTTCCCAGCCTCCCAGCCAATCAACACTCAGAACACATGTAAACAAAGACACACATTGGCAGATAAAGCTGCAGTAACCATGATGCCTTCATGAACATGGGAAATCTCAGCATCAGTTAACAACTGATACAAACAGTGGAACATAACCAGAACATAGAACCGTTACAGTATGTAGACCAGACCACGTGGAACACAGACCTGACTGAAGAACCAATCATATTTGTTCTCTGAGCTCCAGCAGCAAATGAGGAATGAGTAAAATCATCAAATAATCATCAGTGAATGTGAACAACTAAACACAACACTGTTAATATCCTGTCACACTACTAGCAGAAATACTTTAGAAATGATACCATAACAATATAGAAGTGTTTTGTGTTTATTAATAAATAATATAATATTAATGGCAGCAGTGGTTGTACTGTGCTGTTATTCAAATGTAAAAAGTCTTTAAGTTGATCACTGACAACACATAACTTAGAAATTAGCCTATAATTATTTAAACTTAAAGGATCATCTCCTTTAAAGGTCCCATGTCATGCTATTTATGAATATTCATGAGTGGGCGTGTCTATAGACGGGACACTGACTTCCTCCTCCCCACACGGTGACGTAGGTCCAGAGGACGGCCCACCCTCCTCCCACCCACTCTGTAGCTGAGCTCATGCTGCTTTATAAACACAGACAGAGCGTGGGGGCGGGGCTTTCACCAGGACATAACACTGTGTGAAGGACCCTGAAATGCTCGCCTTTGTGGGCGTGTCTGTTTACATGTCGATCACAGCAGAGAGCTTCCTGGAGGCGTGGCTTCTCCAGCTCAGTGCTGCGTCAAATTTGTCATCAAAAGTGGGAACGCGTCATCAAATAGTAGCGAGATATGAAGATGTGTATGAAGCCCTAACAGCACTTTATAATGTCTACAACACAGAAAAATTCATTTAGCTTAACATTTAATGAGAGGAAGAATAAATGCAGATTTCCAGGAATTTCATTATTTAAAAGAGACAAGTTAAAAATATAAGTGACCTTAAGAAAGACAGTGTTGGCCCCACCCCCAGGAAGGAGATGAACCAGAAATGATAAAAACTATAGACAAAAATCTGTTCAGGAGCCACTGAATCAGTGTTTTACAACCTTGGGGTCGGGACCAGATGTGGGGTCGCCTGGAGTTTAAACGCTTGAAATTTCAGTAAAATGGAAATAGATTTTTGAATTTTTTTACTGTTTGTTTTCACTTATTTACAAAATTAGATTCTTTAAAATGTGTATTATCACTCATTAATTTCATCATTATGATCTATAGATGTTTTTAAATAGTTTTCTATGCAAAATGATTTGGATTCAGAAATAAAAGAAAAGGGGATTAGAGCCAAAACCATTGTTTTAAGCCTTAGTGAACCAATGTTTGAGACACGTTTAGGGTTTAGGAGAGAACACTGTTACACTAACTAGAATTTATATGAAATTATGGAGATTGTAGTTATGATATGAAGAGGGGGTACATATGATTTGACAAAAATGTGAAGGGGGTACATGGGACAAAAAAGATTGGGAATTGATAAGAATTTATCGATTTGATTCTGTTATTGATTCTGATTGGGTGAAGGAATAAAATAATACCAATAGATTTATTTGCTTCAACTCTTTATTATTTTATCTTTGTCTCTTTCATTTCCTGCAGTGATGTAAGGCAGCTATAGATGGTTTTCACTGGATAATAATATATACAATATATGACATTTTGGCTACAAACATTTGAGAATATTTACAGTTCTCCTTTTGAACAGCTTGATTCAAAACTAATTCAGACATAAAACAAATCATTATTCTGTAAAAAAGAACATATTAACCAAAAGTACAGCAGCATTTATTAACTGTGGGAGATGAACTATTGTTTGCTTTGTCAGGAACGATAGGAGATGGTTCTGGACTTAGGGTGTCTCCAGCTGGGAACCCATTCCTAACCCTACTAGGGGTACACGTACCCCCATTTGAGAAACTGGTTAAAGAGACTTAAATCAGTCGTTCCACCTTCACTTTAGCTCCTTTCTTCATCCCCAGCTCATCATCATCATCATCATCATCAGTCTCTACATTATTAACTCTCAGTAGCTGGAGACCTTGACCACAGACTAGAACCCACCCAGTGACTGGGTCACATGCTCCACCCTCCCTCTCTGTGTTCTCTCCTTCTGTCTCACCCCTTGGTTCTACCTGAGAGCTGAACTTCAGCACAGATTGAGTTCTCGTCCCTACCCCACGACCCGCCCCCGCCCACACATCAAGTCCAGCAGCGTCTGCTACGTGGCTGCACAGCGCCGAGCGGTGGCTGATGCCGGTACTACAAACGTTCCACAGTGAAACTCTCTGATCTGAGGAGGTGGAAACTAAGAGACGAGGACGGAGGAGCTTCAGAGCAGTGAGAGGAGCAGCGTGGGCCAGAAGCACATGGGTTTGATATTGAAGACTGAGGCTAAATGAGCTTCTTTCCTCTAAATCACTTTCTATCAAAGTGCTGAGTTTGGGAATGTGATTAAACTCTTTGTTCCCATGGCGATCAGACTGCACTCTGAGTGTGGATACCGTCAGCTGCCCATCATCTCCTCCACTAGCAACTGTTACCTGGCAACCATCCACTTGTCCCAGTTTCTCTGTCCAAACAGCCAATGAGTTCACGCCACTCTGGTGGGCGGGAATGTCGAGGCAGGGGATTGGTGGAGGGGTCGTGGTCGTGCTGAGAGAGTCATCAATCATTGAGAGCGACGCCTCCGTTAAATGCCACACGGCAATTTTCCCATCAGTAGCAGCACTGAACAGCAGCGTATACCTGCACGAGAAACACTTAATATTAATGATGATGTAATATCAAATAAATAAACAAATTTAACACAAACATCTGAAAAGTCAAAACAAACAACATTTTCTCAGCAGTTTGTGTTAATTATGGATGAACTATTTATTTATACTGTGTTCTTGTTGTAATGAATGTGTTTTATTAGTAATTCTTTTGTTATTCATCATGTTGTATTCTCTCTGTATTCTAATACCTTTTATATTTTAGGTTAAATTTTCAAATCTGACACCAGATGAAAACTAACCTCTTTTGGCAAAATCTGGCTCATTTATTAATGTGCATTGTCTCTTTTAAATAATCAATAAATTCAAATTGAAAATGAAGCTCACTTGTTGCTTTTGTGGTCCTCCAAACAGCAGGAGGCGACGCTGAGCACACAGCGCTGATGGTAGAAACTCTCCCACAATAAATCCATTTGACCTTTGACTTCATTGACTGAGAACAACCTGATAACAAGGAAAAGATCAACATCAGAAAACAATATTACACTGCATTACTGGAATTTTCATTCAATGACGTGGTTCTGCTTGATTTAGGGCGACCATATTTAAATTTAAAAAAAGACTGACCTCGTCATACTGTAAATCAGGGGTCAAATACAGAGCAGTTTGATCTCATGAGGGCCACAGATTTTATGGAAAAACAAGTAATTTCAACATTATTGTGCCAAGAAACTGACAATATTCAAGCAATAAGTGACAGATATCAGTCCCAACAGGGTTTACACTTTAAATTTCTGAGATTTTTTGACCAATTTCAATTTCAGGAAGATATTATGTAATAATATGAGGAAAATTAAAAGATTTTGTAAAAATGTAGATTTTTTTTTTAAAAGTTTAACATTAAAAATGACTGTAATCGTGTGAAACCTGTGAGCACCTGCAAGTTTGATTTACACAATGATTCATATTTTCTCTGTCATTTTTACTTTTTCTTGTGGACCAAATTGGATGCTTCAAAGGGCCTGATTTAGCCCCCGGGCCTTGATTTGACACACGTAGTCAAAGTACTCGATGTTTTCTTGAATCTAACTTGTAACGGCAAAATACAATATAGTAGATAAGTTATTATTGTCGATAAGATTTAAAAATCAATTTCTGTCGTTATAAAAAAGACTTAAAAAACCTTTATTATGCATTATTACAATCATCTGGTTTTCTAATCTCTCTCTGAACCTCCATGGAGGTTTGACCATCCAGGAGGATCTTCATCATGATATTTATTCATAAATCTCTTTTAATCCATCTTAGACTTTAGTCTCTTTTCCTCACAATTTTGTCAAAGCAAAGTAAAATCTTTAATAATTCCATCACTTGTGAGTAAAATTATCATAACAACTTAATACTGTCTGTAAAGATCAACTCATTAGTTTTCAGAAACTGGTAGAATTTCTCCAATAGAACAAATATTATCAGAGTTACTGTTATTTAAATTAACATGTTGAACATGTTCTACAGATGGAAACTCAGACATTGATGAGTTTGTAAAATATGACAAACAAAATGTGAAAAGAGGACATTTGGGTAAATCCTAGCTTGATTGATTAATAGAAATTAAAAAATAAATAAATATGAGAATAAATGTCAAATGAAAGATGAGGGACACGCATTTTCTTTACAGAAAAAAGATAGTTTGCTGTATTAACGTTAGTTTGAGTATAAAACACTGACTCACCTGACGGCTCCATCACTGCAGGACAACGCCAGCAGGACACGGTCCGTCCTCTGTTCTACCACAGCAATGGACATGTATCTACAAACACCACCATAAGGGTTTAAACAGTGAATACAAACATTCCTCACAGCAGAAGTCATTTTATTTATTTATTTAAGGATAATAAATACACTATGAATATGTAAATTAAATAAGGAAACAAAGACGAGCATTAACCAGGGTTGGGATCAATTACATTTTTCAGTTACAATTAGTTCTTCAATTATCTATGTTCAATTACAATTCAATTACAATTACAGTGGCTGGCATTTTAGAAATTACAATTAAATTATGATTATAATTTATTCCCAGTAAGTCAATTACAATTAATCACAATTACTGAGCATGAAATTAATTACCCCATAAAACTTAACTTCCCTCGTGTTAGCATTCTGTTAGCATCTCTAATGCTAACAGGTCAGTTTGACTCACGTCTTAAAAATACACAAATATTATCTATCATCCAATTTATTTTTTATTCAAAGTTTTGCGTTAAATTAAATTAAAATTGAAAGATTTTATAGAAGTTTCATGCCAATTACAATTACAAAGTGCATTCTCAAAACTCAATTACATTTCAATTATGATTATAACAACAATTTTTAAAATTATAATCACACCATAATTATGATTTATTATCAATTATGCGATTACAATCATAATTGACCACGTCAATAGTTGCATAATACAATAAATGACAGGTTTATATATTCATCATAAGTTCACTACAACAGAAAATCCCTGTGTATGATTTTTAAAGAATGTATTTGTATAATTGTGCAGAAAATAAATAGTGAACCAGGTGCAGACTTCTGTCATTGCCATGGTTACACACCAATAAACACCAATAAATGTTTAAAAATCATTCACAGTGATTTCTTTGTCCCACTGTATTTAGTCCTGTTGTAATATTAAAATCAATAATGTGTTTAAACATAATTACCGTGTTTCAGGATCCATTTTGACCATCTTGTGCCGGTTCCGCCTCCTCTCCCACTGAGCGTCCAATCGGTGACTAGCCACCTGGATCACCTGACAGGAAGGAGCCACTGTGTGTGTGTCCCATGTGATCAGCAGCTGATAGCACTCAATCTGAGCCCGACCCCCAGCAGACACCACCAGGGCAGAGTGGGACTCACTTCCTGTCTGGGGTCTGACTATCGCTGTGATGCAACGGACGCTTGAGATATGATCAGTGATGACTGACAGAACTTTCATATTTCCACTAAAACTATTAAACGCTATAACACACAGACTGGTGTCGTCTCCCCCAGTCACCATTACATCCCAGTGACCTTCATCACCAGGCTTCCTGATACGCCCCACCCTGCACACACACCCAATCCCTCTGCCATGGACGCCCTCCCTCAGGACACGCCCACTGCATGTTTCTAGTTCCGCCCCCCCACCCTGACCCGGGGCGTCTCTGGGAGGCTGTGAGACCACTACTGATCCTTGTTTAATGAAGACCAAAGCTGCGTATCCAGGCCACAGTCCATGGTCGTTGTGTGGCCACAGGCCCCAGGAGCGATGGCCCCCACCACACGGCACGGAAAACAGTCTCTCCTGCTTGACGGGGTCCCACACCACGAAGTGAACACCATGGAAGCCAACAATTACAAATCTGGCTTCTTTTCCACTCCTTTTCTCGTTAAACGTGGCTGAAACCTGAAATAAAAGCTCCTCCTCCTCACGTTGCAGAATTAAAATCCTCTCCAGCCACTCCATACCCCTACAGGCCCTCTGGACCCTCAGAACCTGCAGCTCAACCTCTGAATCACTGTTTTCACACTTGTGCACCCTAAGGACCCTCACACACCCATCCCTCCCCGTGCTATAGATCAGTCCTTGATGTTCACACACTGACGTCACTCCTTGTTTTCCATGAACTCCAAACACACAGCTGATAGGATGAAGGACTGCGTCATCAACCTGCATACGTTGAAATTCTAAACCAAAGTGATTTAGTTCAGTTTCACACATGGTGGGTTTTTGCTCTTCTTTCATGTCTTTATTTTGTCGTTTGTTTTCCTGAAACAAGAGTAGAGACCCCCTCCTGTCCCCACACAGCCACAGTGTGTGTGTGTGTGTGTGGAGCTGCACGGCTGCTGTGAGCCAGCGTTTGGCACAGGGTGGGAGACAGAACGGAGAAACGGACCCAACCTGGAGGTCTACGCCCCCGTTTTCATTCATTTCCACGGTGACACCCCAGCGATGCACCAGTCCCTCTGACCCTGACACCAGCAGGTACACGTGCTCGTTTCCCTTTGTCCAGATCAGACTGTGAATCTTTCCTGACCCGGCGGAGAGACGGACCCCCGTGTTTGGGTGAGCGGTAGGAAAGAGCTGCACGGACCCACTCAGGTTCCCCACAGCACACAGCTCAACCTCAGCAGCTGAACCCCTCCCCCTACAGACCACAGTCTGCATCACACAGTAGGACTGGAACTCAGAGGGTCCTCTCCAGATTATCTGCCACGCGCCCCCCCAGTACTGGTAAACGTGTCCTTTATCAGTACAAACCACAAACCCAGTCTGGGTCCAGCAGGTGGTCCCGCCCCCCCTTGATATAGTCACCACTTTAGGAACACCGTCCCCACAGAACCTCAGATCACTCAGTTTATCAGTGACGGGCTCCTCTGAGGGTCCTGCCCCCCCCTCCACCCTCCACAGCCTCAGCCCTCCATCAGCCCCACCCGTGGCCACCCACTTCCTGTCACTTCCTCCTCCCTCACTCACAGCTAGGGCCCGGACCCCCCCGGCCCGATGTCCTTTCAGCGTGCGGATCACCCTCCCGTTCCTGGTCAGGTCCCACACCAAACATGCCCCGTCCTCCCCAGCACTGAACACCCTCCCCAGGGACAGACGCACTGAGAACACCCTGGCCTGGTGTCCATAGAGCACCAGTAAACACGCAGGGGTGGGGTCAGCGTGTTCTCCACAGGGGGGACCACCTAGGGTCCCCACCTTCCACACCCGCACACTGCGGTCGTCAGAGGCTGAAGCCAAATATCCTTCATCATCAGAGTAGGAGATACTGAAGATGACCCCTCTGTGGCCCAGCAGACGATGTTCTACTGGAGCTTTGTCTCCTCCTCCTCCCCCCCCAGGCCTCCACACAACCAGCTGGTTAAAAACAGTTCCCCCTACCACCACAGTACTTTCCCAGGATTTGTGCACCAGGAGGAGAGCGGAGTAGAGCAAACACCCCTCTGAGCAGGAACTCTGAACCAAAGTTTGTCCCGTGAGAACATCCAGGAGGAGAACCCTGTTGTGGGCCACAGCCACGCACAGCAGCGACTGGTTGGGTTCAGAGAGCCAGCGTACGTCGAGGACCCAGTCCTGCAGCTCTGTGAGGGGGCCCAGCGGCTCCACGAGGGGGCCCAGTGGCTCCACGAGGGGGCCCAGCGGCTCCACGAGGGGGCTCAATGGCTCTGGGTTCTTCCCATCCTGAAGCTGAGGGTAGAACCTCACCAGAATCACAGCTTTTCCTCCAAACACTGCGAGGTCATAGAATGTGGGACACACACCTGGGGATCAACAGAATACAGATATTAGTCTGAATTAAAACGTCTAAGTCAGCACTAGAACATTTAAATACACAAAATGATTCATTCTAATAAAAAAAGTGCTGAATTTTTTCCACATCTGCCAAACTAAAGAAATGCTACAGTTATAGCTGAGCAATATATCAAGATTCAACATATATTTATATACATTTTGTATTTTGGCAATAAAAAAAATTAATACACAACAGAAAGTTTCTACTCATAATAATGTACAGGTGTTTTGTATTTAATGTTCAGGTTTTGTTGAATAACAGTGTTGCATGCCACTGTATTTATTATAGTTCTTTTATCTCGATTTATTCCTTTATTATTTATTCCTTTATTACGTAGGCATTCACTGGCGGTCGGCAAAGCAAGAATTTCATTGTACAGGGAAACGTGTTTCTAACTGTACAGATGACAATAAACACTTTGACTTGACTTTGACTTGACTTGACTAAAGAATTCAACAAACTATTTTAATTACTTGTAATAAGAAATTGTGACTAATTTATTGCCCTACTTTATCTGAAAATTATAACAAAAAATATATTTAAAAAATAGTTCCAAAGTTTGATTTTGCATTTATTTTGGTTTCTTAATAAAATAAAGGAGAAGATGAATAAATCAAAGTACATCATTATTACATTTTAAACATTTTATCTTCAGCTGTAACCTTTAACACATTCAAATACAGTTATTTTGGTAAAAGCCAAGTTAATATTGTTCTTCATGATTTCTATTCTAATTATTATTATTATTATCATTTACTAAACTAATACATCTGTAAAAATAAGCATTAATGAATGATTGTGATGGTTCTCACCTTGAGCCTCTGTTCTTTTACGCCTAGATCTTATTCCATGGATGGTGTGATGTTGGAGAACACTGAGGGTCTGACAGGCTTTAGATCCAGATGTGAGACTAAACACAGTCACAACTGGACCTTCACCTGAAAACAGTTTAACTCAATAAATAAAACTAATGTCAAACACCGGAAAAGATAAAAGGAAGCTTTTCTTTACCGGACAGGAGAAATTTATCCTCCAAGAACTCCAGACATGTAACAGGAACGAGTAGAGCAGATGTTTCCATCTTTATCAGGACCTCCAACACATGTAGCACTGTTAGCTTACAGCTAGCATACGCGCTAAATACTTAGATTATTCAGATAATCTCTCACTAAAACCAAAAAAGTAATAAAAGGCATGAAATATTGCGCTACGTGTTACACAAACGCCAAAGTTGCTCCATTAATGTGAGTTAATAAAGCTTAATAAAGTGTTTGTTTTTCTTTAGTGACCATAAACACGCTGCACACGTGCGGGGTTAAGGCCCGCCCCGCTACGTTTCTTATCCAATCAGGACAGAGAAAACACGTTGCGAACGTTGATTGGCTTTCAGTTTTCTGAGTCACAAAAGCCGGAAATGTGACCCATAAATGAATGCTTTTTCACAATAAAATGACACCTGGTTGACTTGGTTCTTCCCCTTTTAATTTGTGTGTATCTAATAACGTCAGAGAAGTACATTTAACAACGTTACATTTATCCTTGTTACATGTTCATTTCCAAAATATCTTTGAAACTAAAAATAAAATCATATCTTTCATCATATTAATGGCAGTATTCCATATTCATAAAATCCCTGACACACTTTCATCTTTTCTTTATTGAGTTTAATTACTAAATTAATACAAACGTTTTTGAAAAACAAAAAAAGGTCAAATAACTGCTTTTGAATGAAGAATAGTTTCCTGTAACACACTATGATGCCTGTATTAGCTTTATTCTTTACTAATGATGTTTTAGTTTTAATTGTGTATGTATGAATCCTGCTTGCTTTTACCCTTTCTGTATCTTTGTATAGTGTGGACGTCTGACTTGTTGTATGTACATTTGTATTTTTCTAAATAAATAGATAAATACATTTAAAGACACTCAGTTTACATTTTTACAGTTAAATTTACCCAGACTCACACTTTAAAACCTTTAATTCTAGGTGATATTTCTACATCTGGTCTGGGGCCGGTGGGAATAGATATATTAGGCTCTTTTATTTTATTATTACATTTCTCCAGACTGTCATTTATTTCGTCACTCACATGATTAAAAGTTGTAGCTGAGGAAAAACAACGTGATTCAAGTGATAACTGGTTAATTTACATTTTATTTTTCTTTGCTAAACCTCAAAATTAGGCAGAACTGCCTCATTATTATAAATGTTTTGATCATATTTAATACATCCATACATCAGCGAGCTTTACTTATTGTTTATGCACTGTTAATAATATTATAGTCTCTGTTTAGAATGGATTGTTTTATACTCATAGTTACCAGAGGGGGGCGCTCTATGGTCACATGTGAATATGAAACAAACCACATACAGTCAGACAATGAAAAATAAACACACACAGTCTGGTATCAATAAGTCATTTTTTAATGATCAACATTTCTCTTCTCAGTGACAGGATGAATAACTTCTTTTAACAAATGAACAAGTTAACGACAACAATCTCTGTCCATCTCATCTCCTCCTCCTGTACCTCACTTTCTTTTTTTATGTAATCTTGTTTCATTCAGAGCACATTACAACGTTTTAGTCACACCTCAGTTTTTAACTTGTTTGACTCAAACTAAACTGACCTGAAGTTGGACTTTGTATCATTTTCACACCTGAAAACTGCTGAATCATCTTTAAAATGAGCATGGACCAACAGATCATGACCTTTTTATTTCATACAAGTTAGAAAAAGAACAACAGAAATTGTAATAAACCTGCATATTCCCAATCTTTTTAATCCCATCAGGTTTTATTTCTAGGCGTACAGTAGATATTTATCTGACTTTAAATTTGATTTGTTGATGTCCAATCAGTTCATTTTTATTGATTTAGATTCCGATCAGAGGAAACATTGCATGTGAAATAAGGAGCATCTTAAACATAACACAGACATTCTTAGACATCTCGTTCAAAAATATCAAAACTACCATTAGAAGCATATAATAAATTATCAATAAATAGAAATCAATCAATAAAATAGATAAAATAAAATTCTATGTCTGTAGATGATATAAGTAATATGATAATTTGGG